>NC_091471.1:363365966-363665966 GCF_036971445.1 Narcine bancroftii | reverse complement strand
AAGGTCCATACTTGTTTAACTGATATGAGCCTTATCTGAGGCACATCTCGGTACTCTTTATACACCTCTGTTAAATTGATATTTTCCCCACTTTGCTACATCTCTACCTTAAGGAGGTTCCTTATAACCTAATACTTCAGCTACGGTGCTGGTCATGTGTCCTAATACAGCCATTCCCAACCTTCGTTTTGGCTGTGGCCCTCAAAGTTCATGAACTCCCTTCCCAGTGAAGCAGTCAAGTTTTGGTTTCTGTCCTACATGAAAAACATTAAAAATATTTCTTACATGAGGTGAAAAGAATACAAGGCTTTTACTTAAATGTGCTGTGTACTTTCCTTCTCTCCCCCCCCCCCCCCCCCCCGAAGAGGAGGGGAATGTGACGGAGAGTCCCTGTTGAGAAATGAATTTATCTAATATCTCCTTGTGTGACACAGCGTTGGATTTAGCCTGATGTTGTTCTGTGGCTTGTTTTACAATGTTAAAAGCTGCACGTAAACAGAAATTGTTGATGCTGATATTTAGATTTGTACCTCTGATCAAGAGCTGAATTTTTATTTATCTCACTCAGCATTAAGGATGCCTGCTAGCTAAAAAAAATATTAACATCAGCACGCAGTCTCCCAGCAGCCAAGGGGGAGAAAAAAACAGCTCATTCAAGGAGCAGGTTTATATAGAGCCAGGGAGCTGTTGTATACACTTGCAGTCCATGAATCTGGACGTGTAATGATTAGATCATTCCCAAAAAACAATGATTTAATAGTTGCAGTTGTTATTCCATCACTCTCAGATGTACATTAACGATTCATATATTTGGTGCAATAGTTCTACTGCAAGTTATTGCACCGGATACATTATAATATCAACATTATTTTAGCACTTTGGCGCATTCATTGTGTAATCTTTTAAACATATTCTCCAAAAAAAAATTAAACAATACATTGCACTCTTTAGAACTGTTGGAGCCGTGGAGTTTCCAAGTTGGTTCCTTTGGCCTGTCTTGGAGAAAGTTCCCTTTTCATACTAATTCAGACTGCGAGAATTGACTGAAAAAATGTAAAGTTCAGGGGCACACAAGGTCACAAAACAGGCAAAAAGCTTCCATTATCGCCGTGGGTTTGAGGGTGAAGTTGTGGTTATTCTGACTCACTCCAGTTGTGACGTGATTCTGCAGGTTTTTTTTAAAAACTTGCATTGGAATGACATAGCTTTGTATGAAATATTTTGAATAATGTAAATGGGGGTCCTGTTGACATTGAAGAACTTTCTGGAGTTTGGAGTTTAAAATAATTGTACAGCACGCAGTATTTTGATCTCAACACTTTGCAAAAATATCTACAGTTTACGCCGAGAATAAAATAATTATTCTAATAATTCCCCCTTTTCCGTTCCCCTCCGCCTATTGTTTCAGAGGTAAAACCTCCTAGGAATGAGTTTCTGCTGTGAGGAATATGTGGTCCTTGCCTGTACTTTTACGCTCAGGTTTAGTACAAAGGCAGACTGGCAACATTGAGTTTTACCTTCACATGGTCAATAGCTATTGCAATTTGAAATGATGTTAGCATTGTGTTGTCTCTAATTTGAATTGTGACATGTAAGGTAATAAAGATCTTTATTAGCCCTTTTAACTATTCTGAACTTTGGTGCGGTCACACAGGCTATTAATGCGCAAGCGCTTTATAAGACAAATTGAGAATCTTATCTGAATGCCATCGCTAATCTAAACCAATGGAGAGTCACATGTTTGTGTGGAACACTGCTGACTTCCCAAAGGAACGCCGAACAGGATGATCTGGCCAGTAGCTTCTACATTCCATCCTTTGTTGTATTTCAGCAGTAATTTGTGTTGCGAAGTCTGGCGTCAAATCTTCTCCCCAACCTGCTAATGGAGTGAACTCCTGAGTGATTTGGCTTAGAGATTGTACGACGGAGGGTGCTTTGAACTTTGGCCCCTGGCTAAAGAAGATAAGAATGGCAAGGCTGCTTTGGTGAATCTTGCTGGTTACACACTTGATGCAAACCCAGTCATTAAAATTTAATTGATTGAATTCGGGCTGTTAATTCCGAGCTCTGTTTTGTGTGAAAAGTTTGAACCCATTATCCCTTTGGAGAATAAAATTTAATTTAATGCCAAAGACTTTTCTTCGACAAAACAAAAATTACTTAGTGCGTACAAAGGATCCATTATTGTAGTGTCTGAACTAAAGCAGACTCGATGTTATTTGCTGATCTACATTCAAATCAACTTAACTAGTGAGATTTAACCAGTCATCTTATTTACCACCGACTGGGAGATTACAGCACTTGCTCGCTTGCCTTATATGACTTCTTTTTTACTAAGTAAACACTTTAAAATTTTATTGCTTTCTGATTTCTATTCAGGTACTTAAAATAAATGGTGAGATCTTCTGTTGCACATTCCTATTCTTCCCAAAAAATAAGTTTGAAAAATGTTACTGAGTCTGAAGCAGTCTTATTTTGCTCTTTGGTCATTGATTCCTGTGACATGTTTCATGTGAGAACAACTGCCTCATCATATGACCCCACTGTATTGTTGGTTTAGACCAGCAACAAAGGCAAATTGTATTTGGTGAGTTATTCTCTCCTGTTATTGCTCTTGGTCAAGATATTGCAAGAGTCGAGGAGTTTTATAGCATAGAAACATGCCCTTCAACCCATGCTAATCAAGATGTCTTCCCAAGCTAGCCTCATTTGCCCGTGCTCAGTACACATGACTCTAAATCTTCCCTTGCCTTGCACCTATCTTAACTATCTTTTTAAATGTTACAATTGCACTGTGATACTTTTGTGTTTAATGAATAACTTTATTAACACACTGATAATATTTTAAATTAAAATGCAATACATGCCAGCCATGCTGCACTGCAGCGGCTGCAGTGTGCAACATTTCTGGAAGGCCTCCAGCAATAGATATTCACCAAGAAAAATGGTTACTTAAACAAAAGTTGTTTTTAATTATCTTTTAAACATGAAAACAAAATCATACTTTAACTTATCACTATTGGCTTAACTAACCTAACTTAACCCCTTCTAATTCTAAGTGCACATGTATGTAGTGTGTGTGTGTAAGTTCAGAAAAGTTCTTTGCTTCACAGTCCAATCACACTTCTCAATCCTCCAAGTTCACTGGTTGCAGGCAATTCTTATACTGTGCACAGAATTTAACATTTATAAAGTTCACCAGGCTTTGGTGCTTGAAAGGTAAAGGGTTACCACTCAGGAAGCTTCTTGTCAGTTTTCAGAGAGAGATTTGTTGTTCATTTACTTCCATCAGCCACTTCAGTGTCTTGCCGAAGAAACTTGCCCCCTCAGGGTTTTCCAGATGATAACCTCTTTCTTTCAGGTCACCACAGAGTTCCTTTTTGCTTCTCTTATTCTAAGTGAAACATTAGACAGCCAGTCCTCTCCTCTTGCATGAACCAAAAAGGCTTTGACCAGGCTGAACTAAGCACTAAATACCCGTCTTCCAAATGGGGTTTTCCACAAACATGCCAGCTTGTCCTGATCAAGTCTCAGTTGATGCTGCTGACTGTAAAACTTCAGAACTGATCTGTGTGTGTGTGTCTCTCTCTCTCTCTGACAGAGAAAAAAAAACCTGTTTGACTCTCTCTGCTTGCATAACCACATGACCCTCTTAAAACAGCAAGTTCCTCTCCAGACTGTCTACAGCTCCGACAAGCTCTTTCATCTGTTGCCTTTTTGTAAACAACAATCCATTAGTGGTCCCTTGGGCACTCTCCAAAGCTTTTGCAAAGGCTCTGAGGCCCCGACATGTCTAGCATTAGCAGAGCTCCAGTATTTTAAATAAGATCTGTTTTAAAGTGTTTGTATGTGACCTACACTAACAAACCTTTCCCAATTTATCTCCCAAAAACATCTATATTCTGTCACAGCGCTCCCCCTCCAAGATTAGGCAGGCACAATCAATTCAGATGGAGCTTCAATGGCCATTAACTGGACCACTAAATGATCCCTTGACCAGAGCCAACAGTGACTGATGAGAGCTAACCCGTTTCATTGGGTGCCAGAAGAATCAGGGACATGGGGCTGAAATTCAACCAGAACTTGAGGAACAGGTCTTTCATATATATTCAAAGAGCAGTTGCAACCTCTCGCTTTGGGAGTGAAGCATCCCATTGGTCTTGACGTGGATTATATACATAGCCCCCCCCAAGATGAAAACAAAGCCAATTCTCTGGAGATTGGAACGTATAGTGCTGGTTTTGATGATAGGTAAGCGCTGATGTAGATTCCACACGGCCCATGCTTAGTATTTTGTACAGTTCTCTGTACAGGATGCTCTGTCATGTCGACATATTGGGTGTGCATCTGCAAAAGGCATTACGGGCAATGACTTTGCAAAGCAGCAGCTTAATGCCTATTCCAGTGCTGGATAGTGACTGATTGTAACACATGCCAAACATTCCACACATATAGCATGACACCATCTGCCAGGAACATAGTGAGAAATTCCAAATCTTGTGACGGAATGAGTTCAACCATTCCTTTCTTCCACCATTTTATGGCACTGCATCCAGGAAAGCAATTGCTTTTGATTAGGCCTTCTGTCAATTTTTAAAGTGTTGACCATGGTAATATCAATCTTGGAATTCAGCAGGCTAAAGAATCTAAAAGTAGGGAATACAATTTTTAGGTTTAATTTTTATTAAAACAGTAACAGGCCCTATTGGCCCACAAGTCTGTGCCACCCAATTGACTTACAATCCCTGATGTTTTTGAACAGCAATAATTGATCTTCATGCAGCAAGTTGCCGTTTCACTGCCTGAAAACTCACTGATAGGAGGACCTCCTTCAGTGGTAACTTTTGAAAGGAATGGGGTAAGTTTGAAGGGGGAATCATTTGCAGAGTTGTGAGAAAGAACAGAAGTGTGGGTTAAAATGTTCTTTTTTTGCACTAGCATCCTATTTTTGTTGGCAAATAGAATTAATTTTCTTAAGAACCGTCAGAGTTAATGTGGGAAACACAATGAAGATCACACCAATGAATGAAACAAAATCAACAGGCGCGATGTGTATTTGAGTACTCAAAAGGAAATGACCAAATATTCAGTCAGTGTTAGATTGTGGACAAAAGGAATGGCAAAAGATTGGAAATGATCAGTTGTCTGTCTGTGCTATAGGGCTGGTTTGTAGATTAGGGTCGAGCACTGTGGTACAAGAATAGATTATTATTCTGGAGATCTGGCTTTGGTGCTGTTTCCTCAAGATAATTAAATTGGTGGGAGTGGCCTCCCATTCTCAGGTCCTGCCGCAGGTAATCTGTCATCTAGGCTTGACCTTACACATTCTCTTTTGGACATTGGAGACTGTTGTCTCTGTAACCTGGAGGTCTTGGATCGGACGCTCCACCAGCATCATGTCATCAGAATGGACAATCACCGTATGCCTCGCCAGCTGCTCTGTGGTGAACTGGAGGCCAGGAGACCAAGGTCGTCCACGCAAGCGCTGTAAAGACACTGTGAAGGAAACCTTACCCTACTGTGACATCCAGCCAAGACAACTAGAATCTGCGACTGCTGGCCAGCCCAGCGCTAGTTTTGAAGACAGGCGATGCCAAAAACTGATGGGAAACTGTGAATGGCGTCACAACGCAGCAGTCACAGTTATTACAACAACGGACTTCCAGTGCCCGCTTCCAAACTGGTACTACAGTCACCTTCATGTCCACAGATGAACTGCACAGCAACATGTCTTCTTCGAACCAAAGGACGATCAATACACAATATCTGCTTTCTTCTGTTTTCACCTCATGTCAAATGTCTGCCAACTAATGTTAAATGTGTGAAAGATTTTATACACTGTAGTCAAGCTCAGGAATACATAGAACATGATGCCCAAAGCAAACGAAAACGCTGCTGATTTGACATGATGTGTATCCCTCTAGTCCAGTAGTTCTCAACCTTTTTTTCCACTCAAATACCACCTTAAGTAATCCTTTACTAACCCCAGCGCAATCTATCCCATAGGTGCTCTGTGGTTTGTAAGGGATTATTTAAAGTGGTATGTGAGTGTGGAAAAAAAAGGTTGAGAACCACTGCCGTTTTCTCTGTATATTTGTGTCCACCAGATACTATCATATCTGCTTCCACTGCCAACCCTGGCAACTGTTCCAGGTGCCTACTATTCCCTGTGTAAAAAATACAGACCCTCCTCACCCCACCCCCACCCCCTTTCCTCCCTGCACTTTAAACACATGTCCTCTAGTGTGTGATATTTTCACCCTGGGAAAAATAGTCTGACTGTCAATCCTATCTCTGTCTCTGATCATTTTATAAACGTCTATCAAGTTCACCATCATCCTCCGTTGCTGTGGAGAAAATGACCCAAGATTGTCCAACCTCTTCCTGCAGCTCGTACCCTCTAATCCAGACAGCATCCTGGTGAATCTCTTCTGTGCTCTTTCCAAAGTCTCCATGCCTTTCCTGTAATGGTGTGACCCGCATTGCCCACATTATTCCAAGTGTAGCCGAACCAAGCTTTGTCATAACAGCAACATTACAGAACCTTTTACTCAGTGCCACGACCAATGAAGGTAAGTAAACAATGTACAGTACAACTCCAATTATCCAAAATTCTCAGTTGTTCAAAATTTTTTGGACCGGGAAGCGATGTCTGTTCGGCTCCGAAAATTTTTTCAGATAATTGAGGATTTCAGAAAAATCACAAGTCCTCATTTATCTGAAAAATGTCGAAGCTGAAATTATGTCATTTTGCTTCCGAAAAATTTCAGATTCATGAGGATAGATGAAACAATCAGAAATCCTCAGTTACCCGAAATTTTTTCGGAGCCGAACTGATGCCACGGGTTGAAAAATAATGTGGCATTTTGGAAAAAAAAACAGAGGTTTTACTCAGATTTTTGTGTTGGATTTATCTTATTTTGTTCAGATTTTTTTGGAGAGAATTAAACATGATGCCTAAAAAGCCTTCCCTTGTTGTTTGTTGTTGTGTCAACATCGTCACAAGTGATTTGCTGTTGCTACTGGGCTGTTTAGAAAAAAAGGCCAACCAGTTATCCGAAAATATCATTCATCTGAAATAGGCCCGGTCCTGAACATTTTGAATAATCAGAGAGGTACGGCACCTTCTTTACCATCCTCCGCTTGCGTGGCCATTTTCAAGGAGCTATGAATCTGCACATCAGTCTTCTTCTTTGGCTTGGCTTCGCGGACGAAGATTTATGGAGGGGGTAAAAAGTCCACGTCAGCTGCAGGCTCGTTTGTGGCTGACAAGTCCGATGCGGGACAGGCAGACACGATTGCAGCGGTTGCAGGGGAAAATTGGTTGGTTGGGGTTGGGTTTTTCCTCCTTTGCCTTTTGTCAGTGAGGTGGGCTCTGCGGTCTTCTTCAAAGGAGGTTGCTGCCCGCCAAACTGTGAGGCGCCAAGATGCACGGTTTGAGGCGTTATCAGCCCACTGGCGGTGGTCAATGTGGCAGGCACCAAGAGATTTCTTTAGGCAGTCCTTGTACCTTTTCTTTGGTGCACCTCTGTCACGGTGGCCAGTGGAGAGCTCGCCATATAACACGATCTTGGGAAGGCGATGGTCCTCCATTCTGGAGACGTGACCCATCCAGCGCAGCTGGATCTTCAGCAGCGTGGACTCGATGCTGTCGACCTCTGCCATCTCGAGTACTTCGACGTTAGGGATGTAAGCGCACCAATGGATGTTGAGGATGGAGCGGAGACAACGCTGGTGGAAGCGTTCTAGGAGCCGTAGGTGGTGCCGGTAGAGGACCCATGATTCGCAGCCAAACAGGAGTGTGGGTATGACAACGGCTCTGTATACGCTTATCTTTGTGAGGTTTTTCAGTTGGTTGTTTTTCCAGACTCTTTTGTGTAGTCTTCCAAAGGCGCTATTTGCCTTGGCGAGTCTGTTGTCTATGTCATTGTCGATCCTTGCATCTGGTGAAATGGTGCAGCCGAGATAGGTAAACTGGTTGACCGTTTTGAGTTTTGTCACATCAGTGACCTGCTGTTAACTGTACACTTTTCCTCTTGCATTTGATGTGGAACAACAATGGCTTGCATTCGACCTCACTGATTGCCCCTGCAGTCGGCGAAGGGGCTCTGCCAGATTGTGTCCTTAAATGGTGAGGGGAAGGCAAAATCATGATGAAATTATTGATAGCAGCTAGGAAAAGAATCTGAGATCATTTCCAGATCAAACTCATTTCAATTACTTCTTGACATCTGTTCTTGAGTTCACAAGTGTGTTCCTGAGACTGAGGTTTGTTTTTGTGGGAGATACTCTGAAGAAATCGATGAAGTCAGTTGTCCTCTGAATCTTTTTCTTACCAAAAAATATACTTGCATCCTCAAAATTATATATAAAATACAAAACATACGTGTCAACGTTCAAATTACAGATTCAGTGTGCCCCTCAGTGTGCTTGGAATGTACCAGCCGCAGCATGTAATCACGCATCACTCAATGTTTGTCCAGTGTACATCCCAGGGAACAATGCCTGCATTATGAAATTGCATGGGATGAACCTCAGCAAAGACCATCCCTTTCCAAACCTTCATACATTCCAGCAGATGATGGATGGCCGTCTCATCGGTTCCACAGCCTGCTTAGGATTTTTGGTTCACTAAGGAGGGCTCTTCTCTCCACCAGCCTCTGCAACGTCCTGGTGTTATTTAGAATTCAGGTGATGAAGTCATCTGCCAAATTAATTGGAGCACCTCTGTTTTCCACACGTCCTCAAGATCATTTCATGTAGGCCTGATACGATGAGATGGGGGTTTTTTTCTCCATAGACTTTTCTGTTATGGACAGGTGATACAATAGAGTTCAATGAATTGTCAAGTCATCACCTTTATTTATCGTTAATACCATGCTCGCTCGGTAAAGACGAGATATTGTTTCTCCAGGACATATTTACATAAATATGTTAAACACATTAAAATATTAAAACATTAAGACGTGTCCATTAAGAGTCCACAGTATCGTAGCCGCATCTGTTCTGGAAATTCAGGAGTCTGATGGCTTGGGGGGGAAAATCAGTTGCCCAATCTAGACGTGAGGGCCCGAATGCTGCTCCTACCAGATGGCAGAAGGGAGAACAGTTTACATGAGGAGTGTGTGGAGTCCTTCACAATGTTTATTGCCTTTCGCCTGCATCGAGTGTTGCAGATGCCCTTTATGGTAGGAAGAGAGGCCCCGATGATCTTTTCTGCTGACTTCACTATCCTCTGCAAGGTCTTGTGGTGCGAGGTGGTACAGCTTCCAAACCAGGTGGCAATGCCGTTGTAAAGGATGCTCTCGATACATCCTCTGTAGAATGTAGTGAGGATGGAGGGTGGGAGATGGACTTTCCTCAGCCTTCGCAGGAAGTAGAGGCGCTGCTGAGCTTTCTTGGCTGTGGAGCTGGTGTTAAGGGACCAGGTGAGATACACTGCCACGTGCACACCAAGGAACTTAATACTCTTGACGACCTCAACAGTGGAGCCATCTGGAGTGTGGTCCCCCTGGGCTCTCCTGAAGTCGACACCATCTCTTTTTTATTAACGTTCAGATACAGATTGCTGGCTATGCACCAGTCCGTTTGCGACTGCACCTCAACTCTGTACGGTGACTCATCATTCTTACTAATCAGGCCCACCACGGGGGTGATTAGTAAGAATGTGTAGAGGCAGAATGGCCAAGCCCATGCTTTGCAACACCATTACTGCTCTCCTAATATATCCCCCTTGCTGGCATCAAGGTAATCAGAAACTCAAATGACAAACTCGAGGTGGTGGGAAGGGAGGTTTCCTGCAGCTCCTTAAGGTTCATATTAGGAAGGATGATACATGCACCACAACATTCTCCTTTCTGCTGCTGAACACATATAAAACCCCTGAGGCGATAAAGAATGTCATGTCTCTACATGGAACTCTATTTTGTAATTGAAGAGACAGTAGAGTCAAGTCCTTTTGAGAAATTTTCTCTTTGATGCCAAATATATGTCCATTTATCATGACCTAAACGCTCTTTGTGATACAGAGAGGAACAGGGAGAAATTACTTGTTTGGATGATGGCTTGACCCATTTTTCTGAGTTGTGCTTTAATGGCCTTTCAACCTCAAGAAGGGCCTTTCAACCTCAAGCCCAGCTGCTTTTGCAAAAGTTACTCAATTTCCTGCAGTAACTTCACATAATATTTTGATGTAGACCTCATGAAAAATCCAAAGAAAATAAATGTGTGAATCAGAGTGGTTTTTAAAAAAAAGTGCGGGAAAAATTAAAATGAGCTTGGGTTATAATGGAATGGGAGTCGTGGGCTAGTCGGGGAGGGGGGGGGGGAGATGTGGGGAAACTGCTTGTACAAGTTGGGATGAAACTAGACTTTTTTATGCTACTCTTTGCAATCAAATAACTCTTTTAACTCCACAATGCTGTGTAAAACAGATGCACATAAACCAAACGACTTGAGCATTGTGGAAGTAATTAATCACCCAAACCAAAAGCACGATTGAATTCCAATTACTGTGTTAAGCACCACTCCAAGAACCCAGTTGGTGTAAAGCCAGTGTCCATTTTGGATCAAAATATTGAGCAATTATATAATTGAATCCTGTAGCACAGAGCGAGATCGCTTGGTGTTTTTATGAGCTGCTCAACTCATCGTGTACCCCATTTCATTCCCCACGCTCCCGCAAATATTTTCCCTTCCAAGCATCCAATTTGCTTCTGAGAGCTCCATTTGCATTTGCACTAATCTATTACTTTTTATGGCCTGTGAATTCCAGACCATCAAATAACAGATTTCATTCCTGCCCTGAAGAGGGCAATGGGCCATTGAATGTTGAACAACCCCCTTCCCACCCCCCCTTCCGTTCCTTGAATTTCTGCAAATTATTTTCTCTGAACTGCCCTGTCCAATTCCCTTTTGAAATCCATGATTGGCACATGAATATTCTCAAAACTATAAACAAAACTTTCCTTTAAAAGTTGCCTGTATCTTTTTGACCATCACTTTAAATTATAATTTGAGGGCAAAATAAAATATTATTTCTCCCTAATTTTTTTTGATTAATTATTTTAAATTCATGACGTTTGCCACTGACATCGGCACGAAACACCCCCGGCCTCCAGCTCACCCAGTGGTGGAATTGCATTGCTATGGTATTAGGCATTGCCTTCCCTTGCTGTGTAACAGTAAAAGCTACTTCCATTTCCTGAAAAAGCTATTGCGAAAATTGGTAATGTAGCACTTCACCATTTACAATATAAATTCATGTACTGAAACGGGAACCCGATAGTTCCCATTGGGACCTCAATCCAGAGGCTGTAGCTGCCACGTAATCGCTGCACTGGCTGCAAGGAAGCGAGTCAGGATTTCAAAAATTTTCCCTGTTGCAGCCAGAAAACCGAGAGGGCTTCCGCGGAGATCAGGTTGAATGCCAGCAGAGGGGCTCGGCACTCTCCCCGGACTCTTGTTCCCCCCCCCCCCCCACTCCATTGCTGTTGGCTTCCTCAAGCCTCCATGCTCTTCAGACTGATCAACAGTCCTGTGACCACTGTATGTGGGTCGCAAGTAGTTGAAATTAGTGTATTATTTAACTCAATGTTCCTTGCATTGCAAGGTGAGGCAGAAGATACAGTGTGCAAGGTGCTAGGCACTTTCAAATTGCAGCTCCCGGGTAGCCCATCTGGGACCCAGGTGAGATGACTGGGTTGTGGGGGCATGATGCGCCTTTCAAATAGCAGCCTAACTTACTGTTAAATTGCCAACCCAGTGATTTAAGGGGGATCCTGCCCCTGCAATGACCTGGTGAGTGACGCTTCACGCAGTCACAGGTAGCCCCACAGGGAATCCCTTTCTGTTTAAAGTAAAGTTCTCCTAAACGCCCCATTCCTGGCTGTCAGTTGTTGCTCTCCCCCTCCCCCCCCCCCCCCGGCTCCTGACCATCAGTCACCCCCCCCCCCCCCCCCACCGTGACGTGCTGTTGCCGTTCCAGCACCACGCCCGCCTTCCCCTCGTGGCAGCAGCTCGTCAAGGCAGCACCACGATAGCATCCTGCATTGAGCCAGCCAGAGGTTTCTCTGTGACGCACGCATCAAATCACTAGAGGAGGACACCCGGGTAAGTTTTACCGGGTTCACTGACCACATCTGAGGTAGCCATGAACCTGGGCCATCAGCTGAGCAAATCGCCTGGTTAACCCCATTTTACATGGCAATTTGAGATGTGACAGCCCATACGCTTTCATTGCCATTTGCACACAAAGGATGTGCACAAATAGGTGCAATTTTGAAGCAGCTCTTTCTTTTTATTTCATCAATGGGCACCTGTATGTGGATATCTTAACTAAATCACCTTTCTTCTCTGCTTAAAGAAGAATGATATCTGATTCCCTTCACATACCCGAAGCCCCTCATCCCTTGCTCAGTTCATTGCATGGAAGAACAGAGAGGATGTCAGCATTACTTGTATCCCCAGTGAAACAGTGAAAACAAACAGAAATTCCCTATGAATGTCAGAATATCACTGGGGGAACTGAACCTCTGGTATGTCTTTTGTCAATCTTTGACAAACTGCATAATTTCAAAGGAATTAATTTTTATGTTATTCTCCTATTGTATCTGGTTAACCTGGAAATGACCACAGTACTACATAATCCATCATGAAAAACCCATTGAAGGCTGAGATTAGTTGTAAGCCGGTTCGATGGTTTTGTTTCCACCCAGCTACTCCACAAGCACATGTGTGGACTAATACTGGGATAAGTTGACAGTTGACTCCATTTTTGAACAAAAAAATAACAATTTTTGCTATATCCAAGTTACATGCATAAACCTAGCAATGTTGTGCAAGTCTTTGTTTGGATTGGAATAGTTCGCTCTTAAGTAAATGTGTAGTTCATACTGATTTCTAAAACAACATCACAATTTGTGAAGGAGTATAAAAAATTCGGAGCCATTTATTTTAATGTTGAAACTGCAAATCATGCATTATCAGGGCTAAATAGTCTCAAAACCTCATGATAATGATCAGAAACCCACACTAAGCATGATGTAAATCTTTGGAAGCTTTGTAATGGACTGAACTGAGAAATTACAAACATCTTGATTTTATTTTGGCAGCTCTTAACTTTAAAGGCCATCACATATAAATTAAACTGGGGGAGGTTGGTGCTTTAATATAATAGATCATTAATGAGTTCCCTCACCACGAGTGTAAAACAACAGTATCAGTTAAAGACAACCACTAGACTCATTACAAATACCAGAATTAACTTTAGATTTCCCTGCTTTTATCAGCTTGTTAGCATTTTGGAAGTTGGCTTTAAGAAATAAAAGCTGATGACCAAGTCTAGTTGAAGGAAGAAACTAATCTGATCTGCAAGAGATTAGTCGAAGCAGTAGGGGTACAGAAGTAATCATTTTGAGGTGTACTGGTAATCTTTGAACAAAATCATGGATAACCTTTGTCAAGTCCAGTGGGCAGCGCACACGTCCAGGATTTAGTGGATTTTTGTTTAAACCACACACAGTCGAGGGTGATACTGCACTGAAGTTCGAAAGAAATGAGTGATACTCAGAAGTGCTGGAGAAAAACTTTTCTGTTTAACTTCCATGATTGAGTGTATTGCTGTGTGAAGCATAGCATTAATCCAAAGCCCTGTCAGGTTGCTTCGATTGACTTAAAAGATGTCATGCACTGTTCAAAGAAAGAACAGACAATTCTGCAAGCACCGAGGCCAAATTATGCTCTCATTCAGATTATTTGCAGCAATTTACTGCAAGAGTGTGTGCATTGGCTGCTGGGAACTCTTTCAGCATCTTATACCCATGACAAGGCATTACGTAGATGCAAACTCCATTCCAGTCACCTTACCAAGGACACCAATTCAGTAGTCACTAACTTTCACCTTCAGTATCTGGGCAGTAACCATGCGGAACAGGTTTGCACTGCCAGATTATGATTGATTTCTGAACCTAAACCAATTCAAATAAATGGGATGACCACAGGTCAGGTTGTCTGGAGGGAAGGTGATCCTTGGTCCCACAAAAAGACGTCCTTAAATAAACACCCTTCTCGCCATCTCAAAATGCTGTACAGTCAGTGAACTACATTCTAGGCTTTGTTATTGCAGTGGACAATGGGGCAGCCAATCTCCACTCTGCAACATCCCTCAGACAGCAGTGAACAGGCTGGGATATCATTGTGAACATATCAGTGGGTGGGAAGTTACTGGAGGGGTTTCTGAGAGACAGAATCACACTGCATTTAGAAAGCCAAGGCCTGATTATGGAGAGCCAGTGTAGTTTTGTGTATGGGAAATAATTCATGGATTTGATTGAGATTTTCGAAAAGGTGACCGACAGGATTGATGAGGACAAGGTGACATTATCTACATGGATTTCAGCAAGATCCTACATAATAGGATGGTCTAGAAGGTTAGATCAGATAGGAGCAGAACAAAACATACTGGAGGAACTCAGCGTCCATGGAAAGCAATGGATAGTCAGTGATTTGGGCTGAAAACTCTTCATCAGGAATAGCAAGTACTGGGTAGATGTCCGAATAAAAGGATGGGGGGAGGGAGGAGGAATGAAGGGTGTGGGAGGGTGGAGGAAGAAAGGTATAGATGATGGACAGGTGAGGGGAAAGAGAAGAAGAAGAGGAGGGGGAGGAATGTGGTCAGAGAGATATGGGAAAGTGAAAAGGGATGAGCTACCAGAAATTGGAGGTCAATATTGATATTGTCTGGTTGGAGACTACTAAGTGGTGTTCCTCCAGTATAAATGTGGCCTCATCCTGTCGGTACATTAGGCCGTGGACAGACGTGTCAGCAGTAGATGTGAGTGGCTGGCCACTGGGAGATCCTTGCTGTTGCAGCGGACGGAACGAGAGTGCTCAACAAAGCGATTCCCCCAATCTCCCCAATGTAGCGGAGACCTCATCAGCAGGCTTTTGGTTTACTGAGATCACATGGAATCCAGGCTGAGCTGGCCAAATGAATACAAAATTGGCTTGGTGGTGGGAGACAGAGGCATTTAGGCAGATACGTGAGCAGGCAAGGAGTAGAGGGGCACAGACCATGTGCAGGCAGATGGATCAGTTAAATTGGCATCATTGTTGGTACAAATGTGATGGGCTGAGGGCCTGTTCCTGTGCAGTCCTGATTTCTGTTGTGGAGGGTTGTTTTTCAGATTGAAGGCCTGTGACCAGTGTTGGCATCAGGGATGCGTGCTGGGTCCACTGTTATTTGTCATCCACATTAACAAATTGTGTGAGAATGGACTTGGCGCGGTTGGTAAGTTTGCGGTTGACACCCACAGGTGCTGTATAGTGGAGAGTGAAAAAAGTTATCCGTGATTACAAAGGATCAACTGGGTAAGTTGTCAAGGAATGGTAATAGAATTTAATGCAGACAAGTGCCAAGTGCGCACTTTGGAAAGTTAAACCATGGTAGGGCATCCATGGTAAATGGCAGGATGCTAGAGTGTGCTATGGAACAAGAGACCTCGGGGTACAGGTACATAGTTCCCTGAAATTGGTTACACAGGTGATAGCATGTTGAATAACTTGTATGACGTGCTTGCCCTCGTTGTACAAGAGTTGTGACGTTATGTTATAGCTGCATGAGGCACTGGTGAGACTGCAGCTGGGGTATTGTGTACCGTTCTGGTCACCAGACAAGGACAGTGATGTTTATTCATGAGAAGCATTGGAAAGATGAATGGTCACAGGCTTTTTATCCCAGGGTAGGGCTATCTAAAACTAGAAGGTGTCAGTTTAAGTGAGATGCAAAAGATTTAAAGTGGACCTGAGGGGCTAGTTGTTCACACAGAGGTAGGTCTGAGGAAGTGGTAGAGACAGATAAAGTTACAATTTTGAAAATACATTTAGGCAGGTACATGGAGAGGAAAGGTTTGAAAGGATAGGGGTCAAATAGATCCAAATAGAATTAGCTTAAGTCGCTTGGTCATGATAGACAAGTTGGGTTATAGGGCTTGTTTGCATTCTCTATAATCCAGAAAAGAAAACCACCACACACTTTGTTTTAATTATGTTGTTTGTGGAGTAAATATCAGTTAGGTCAGTTGAATTAACTCCCTTACTTTGAATTAGACCCATCTGAGGGAACAGATAGGGCCTTGGTCTAACTTCATACGAATGACTCCCTTCATTTACAATTCACTCAACACTGCCCTGCCACATCCGGATTATTTTGTTCTCAAAGTTCTGGAGAGGAGTGCTACCAGCTAAGCCCATAACTGTTAAAGTTGTGGAATTGGATTATTGCATGATATTTCTTTCAATATACCTGGTAGTTTTTCAAGTTCACTGATTAAATGCATGCGTCTAGACAAAACACATAAAATCTATTAGCCAGAACTTCAGCGATGGGGAACAGTGGTTCAAACGTAAACTTCAGTTTGGTTTGGAGCAATATGTCATGGTTAAAATTAAAAAAGACGGAGGCAGGTTTCTTAAACTAATCAACTTCCCTGCCAGATTTTGTGACATTATCTTAACATCGCAATGTACAACTGCTTCATAATCCACTTAAACTCCACTGCTTTTCTCTCTGTGGCCTCTTTCTTTTGCAAGAACAATCTTTGAGTAGTTGAAAGTGAAAGAAGAAGGTAAAACAGCTGAAATGAATTCAGTTCAGCTGATGGAAATTAACCTTTATTTAATTATCTTTGTGAAAGGTGCAATGAAACATTTTGCATGTGGCCTTCACCATTTTAATGTCTGCGTCTGTCAACAATTGAGGTTCCACTTTTTTTTACATAGGAGTTCAGTGCACATTTACGTATCAGACTGCTGTGACTCAATCCACTCGTAGGTCACATGACTCATCTCCTTGGGAACAGCACACATTCTCTTCCCTTTAAAATTTGCCCTGCTTTGCTCCCCATTGTTTTATTAGTTTGCCTGCAGGCAGAATCTGAATTTGGAATGGAATATGACACGTGTTAGTAGCAGAAAATTTGTCAAAACACTTCTCATTAGGCATAATTCCTACATCTCTGTAACATTTCTCTTGTATTTCTGAACTTTGATAGCATTAATTCATCTATAAATTGTGAAATGGAATCATTGAGCTTCCTCATTTATTTAATAATCTGGCAGACATTTTTGCCTCTTCAACCTTGTTCTCCTCAGCAAATGGCAACTTGTTTACAAACTATTCACAGATAATTTCACTCTTAAATCATTCATTAAAAGAGAGATTTTCATCAAGGTACAGAATCCCACTGAGTCTACTTAAATGGACTAACTTGATTTACTGTTGTACGGAGAGGTAATCTATTTTTAATGACCTCATAATGACAGCATATTCTCACACAATGTACACTTTCTTCAGCAAAAGTTTGCTGATCAGTACTGAAAAATCCATAGACCTGTCTGCAACAGCTACAAACCAGTTGATCGTCTATAAATGGAGTGCTGAGAGCCTACGTTTACTTATTATAGACCAATCTGAAGGACTTCACACTGGCTCATTGGTGAAAACGGGGCACGTGGAAACCAAGTTGGACAGTAAAACCCCAGGTATCCAGAATTCAAGCAAATCGGCAGCCTGAAGCAACCGGCAAAGAAATGGAGGAAAATAAATTTTAAAAAACTAAAATACACAAGAATAAAATGAGGTCAAAATACACAAGTTTAAAATTGTAAAAGTAAATGTTGTCTGAAGCAAGTAAATGTTGTTTGGTAAAGATGGGATCAGATATTCAGCCAGCGGACTGCCTTGTTCGTACTTTGCCGAGCCAGCTGTTTGAATAAAGTTATATGAATCAGCAAGGCTCTTTGATGCTACTCACTGTGGGGGAGGTTCTTTGAAAGTGTTTCTTTATCCCTGCTTCATAAGAGTCACCCCGGTCAGAGGCTTTATCTGTAAACTTGGAGGTGGGGGGTTAATTATCTATAAAGTTATAGTTCGTCTTTCGGGCAGATCCATGGAAGGGGAGGAACCTGCAGATGTAGTGACAATAAAATGAAAAATGCTTTAAGGTTTATATATTCATGCAAGTGAAGTTTATTTAGTGTAAGTACAGTAGAGTATTTTTGTCTTTTAAATTGTTTATTCTTAACGTAGGTGTATTAGTTAGGCAATGTAAGAAGTCTAAAGTAACCAAAAAAATACGCTTATCTGGCATCTACCAATCTCCAGAGGTGCCGGATACAGTGTTTTAACTGTATTTCATTTAGCCATGTGTAGGCACATGGGTCAAATTCCAAGCCAAAAGGTTGAATTTCATATTTTGGTCAATTAAAAAAAAGCAAATATTGGAAATCTGAAATAAAAACAAAAAATAGTGGAAACTTTGACCAGGCGAAGCTGCATGTGTGGAAAGAAAAACAGAGGTTACGTTTCGGGTCTGAGAACCTTCATCGGAACTAATTAAATGTTACCTCTATTTCTCTTTCCAGAGACACTGAGAATTTCCAGCATTTTCTGTTTGCGTTTCATCTCTGCTTGCCAGCTCGCCATGAGGCGAGAGTGTCAGATGCCCACCCACTTGTCAAAATTTTACCTCAACCACATAACGGTTCTTAGAAGATGGTCGCAATTAGTGGCTGTCGCTGTTGAGTGTCAAGTTGTAGTTCTTGGGAAAGGCCGTACATAACCAAAACTCTGTCAGGGTTTTAAAAAAAATACTCAGTATTGCACTCCATCTCCAGAGTTTTATCACGCGTTCGTAGCATGTGGGGCTCATAAGTGATGACAGTGGTGCCGATTTTAAGAATTCACCCTGTGAAGGAAGGTAAACAGCAACTTGCATATTTCCGAAAGTCACCCTCTACTAATGACTTCACTCAAATAACCTGTCCACATTTTCCAGTCAACTAGAACATGGAATAATAAAGGAAAATAACTTTCTTTAAAAAAAACATTGGGTCTAGATCCGTTCTCTAAGAAACATTGCAGGAAAGTTGAATGAGCCTATCATGGTACGTATTTATTTTATCACTCCCTCCCTTCGGCAAATACAGTTTCTAATCATTTGCTTGCAGTATTTCGCACATTAGCATTACCAGTCTGTTGCCTGATGCTGGCATCTGTTGAAGTGAATTTAGGGCCCACGATCTTAAGCATTTAAAGATCTGATTTCACTTGGTTGTGACAGAGTGATAACATCTCCATTTGACTGTTGGCACAGCTTTGCATTATATAATCCAAAGCTTGAAGTGTGATGCCAAATAATGAACATTCAGATTATTTGCAGCAATATACTGCAAGAGCCAATAATCAGTGGAATAGACAATGAACTGCACCAATAAACAGAAAGGTCAACCGACAATATATATTTTACACATGCTATTCATCTGCAAAACGGGGCAAACCTATTCTCGTCGAATGGATGAACCCTCATTTGTGGCATCATTTTTGGTTCTGGTTTAAAATAAGCTGAGGTCTCTGTGCTATATTGATTGTGTGCATAATATCCCCATGTTGGCCACTTCACATGGCAACCATTGACCAGTGTGGAAATGGAGCTCTTGGGAAGGTTTTTGGTTGTTGCCTTCAGCAGTCTGGAAACAAATTTCTCCGCTGCTTCAGCCCTTGAAGGGACATTTTATAACTGCTACATTTATTGGACAAAATGGAGTGAAACGATGAAAGTTGTAAAATGGAGTTCAAATACTTCTCAAATTGATCAATATCCTTTGGGGGCACACCTGGCAGATGAGATTCCACATTCAAGAGCACAGCATTTCTGGAAATGCTGTTCTTTTTCTTAAAAAATGAGTGCTGCCTTTAATTGGATCTAATTTTTTTAAAGTCTGTAGTACACACAGATCTGGTCTCCTTTCACCCTGTTGGGTGTTTCACTTTACCACAATCTGGATAAATTCAGTGGTCTATTATGTAAGATAACAGAGAATAACTTAATGTTCTACTTGCCCCATGATAAATATTGCAAAGAAATTTGAAACTGATTAAGGTTTGTTTTACTCTACTAATTACAGATAGTTTGAATATTCAAGAAGTTTGTCCAGTTTAGAAATGTTTTGGAGTGAGACTTTAAATAAATAATGCGTAAAAACTTTGCAGAGTATAAATAAAATCTGCTAACATGCAAGCATTTCTCATTCCTTCAAAGTTTCCCCTTTGGTTCCACCAGTTCTTTGCAGGTTATTCCGTTGAATTAATTAGTTGGTCAGGGGTCTCCTTCTGAGTCCTGATCACACGCAAGAGCAATTTAGGACACTGACGACACCTGGTTGTGAAGTCACAGAAGGGCAGCAGGTCCTAAGGTCAGCGTGAGAGCAATCACGTGAGATATGCTAACAGAACCAATGCTGGGTGTGCAATTTAAACCAAGGAACATGACCCAGTTCATCCTGAATCAGATTACAGACTGTTCATGCACTAAATTAAATAAATAAAGGTTAACATTTTAGTCACAATTCCTTTTTATTGACTTGAGTTGGCGTTTAATAAAGCAATAATTTGCCCTAAAGTGCAGTGGGTTCTGGCTGGTTGAAAGAAGGGTGGAAAAATGGAAATTCCAGTTTGATCGTTTACGTTTCAACTACTTCATAACCTCAAATTTAATATGATGAAGCTAAGTGTTATTGTTCTATGCAGCAAACCAGTCCAATAACAACTTGCATTTAGACAGTATCCCACATATGATAATGAGACAACAGAGCAGCAAGAGTTTGGTGAAAGGTATGTACTCTTCAGCTTGGCTTCGTGGATGAAGATTTATGGAGGGGTAATGTCCACGTCAGCTGCAGGCTCGTTTGTGGCTGACAAGTCCGATGCGGGACAGGCAGACACGGTTGCAGCGGTTGCAAGGGAAAATTGGTTGGTTGGGGTTGGGTGTTGGGTTTTTCCTCCTTTGTCTTTTGACGGTGAGGTGGGCTCTGCGGTCTTCTTCAAAGGAGGTTGCTGCCCGCCAAACTGTGAGGCGCCAAGATGCACGGTTTGAGGCGAGATCAGCCCACTGGCGGTGGTCAATGTGGCAGGCACCAAGAGATTTCTTTAGGCAGTCCTTGTACCTCTTCTTTGGTGCACCTCTGTCTCGGTGGCCAGTGGAGAGCTCGCCATAGAACACGATCTTGGGAAGGCGATGGTCCTCCATTCTGGAGACGTGACCTACCCAGCGCAGTTTTATCTTCAGCAGCGTGGATTCGATGCTGTCGGCCTCTGCCATCTCGAGTACTTCGATGTTGGAGATGAAGTCGCTCCAATGAATGTTGAGGATAGAGAGGTGAAGACGTTCAGCGAGTGAACTCCAGAACTTGAAATGTTGGCAGCTAAGGGATCTTAATTGAGGGACTAACCTTATGATGGCTTATAAAATCACAAGGACCTAACCTTACCAGCGTAGGGGAGTCTAAAACTAGAGAGCATAGGTTTAAGGTGAGAGGAAAAATATTTAAAGAAAACCTCAGGGGCAGGTTTTTCATACAAACTGGTTGACACAGAAGAGGCAGGTACATTTTCAACTTTTGGAAGACATTTGGGAAGGTTCATGGAAAAGAAGGTTTTAGAGGGATTTAGGCATAAAGTCAGAAAGTGGAACTAACTCAGGAAGGCACCTTGGTAGGCATGGACAAGTGAGGCTGACAGCACCTCTTTCTGTTCTGTATAAATCCATGACAGTACAGCCAGGCACCACATAATGTCAGTTCGGGCAACGCCCGTGGTCCCATAAAGTTTATTATAGAGTTCAGAAATCCCGATCGGCGAATGGCACGTGGCGACTTCCCACACGCAATACATGTATCTCATGCCTCTTGTATACAAAGCAATTGCGCTGTCAAGTGTATAATGGTACCGTACATGTATAACCTATAATACATATGTCTTGATAGCCATTATAAACGCCTATGTTACTATAATATAATGTTCACACAACATCCAAATTGAAAAAAGTCCTGTTTCACAGAACATATCTTGGACATTAAGCGACACATGACTGTATTTCTGTTAAGTCTACATAAACCTTGCTATCAAAAGGCACAACAAAAAACAGCTAAATACTTCTGATAAAGGTCGCTGACTCAAAACCTTGATTCTTTTACTCTCTCTCCACATATGCTGTCTAACCTGATGAGCATTTCAGGCACTTTCTGCTTTCTTTTCAAATTCTGTATGCAATATTCAAAATGATACCATAACAAGGGTGGCACAGTTAGCATTGCGGTTAAGCGCAATGCTGTTGCAGTGCCAGTGACCCGGGTTCGAGTCCGGCACTGTTTTTAAAAGTGTTTGTACATTCTTCCCGTGCTTTCTTGAGGTGCTCCAGTTTCCTCCCACCTCCAAAATGTATCGGGATTGTAGGTCAATTGGGCGGCATGGGGTTCATGGGCGTGTTCCCATGCTGTATGTCTAAGTTAAATACATTAAGTTAAGGAGGTTCCAGTGCTAGCCTTGTTCATGTGAGTTATTAAAACAACAGCTAGAACTTAGAGGTAACTAAATCATATCATGCACATTTTCAGAATACCAGGATGGCTTCCCTTGGGCCTGTGAGCTTGTAAACAAGTGATTTAAAACTGAGGTCATTTCCTTGATGTATTATTCCCTGTGAGGTGAGTTTTTCCTGTGGTAGTATATTATCGGGGTGATGTGGGGCCAGGCAAAACCCCTCAGTCTTCAGCACCTGAAAGAAGTCCTTTCCCTTCCCATCAGGCAACGGCGTCGACTCGCTTAACTTTGTTCCTACTCCTGTGTGATCACCGATATTTCCAATCAGTTTATTATTCCTTGCTCAGAAAATGCACAGGAAACATATGCAACTGAACAGGAGTTTTAACAAAATTATGCTCTAAATAGCAAACAGATGGAAAGTTGAAACGCAACATCAAAATAACAAGAGGTCACATTCGAGTTCCCTGACCTTACCTACCCAAATCTTAAAAAAGTGGAATTTTTTTTAGTGTGTTGGCTGCTATCCTATATGAGATTGTTCTGATAGAATCCAGATGAGATCATACAGCTATAGTTTCACTGCAGAACAACAAGGCTCAGATTCCACCAGCAAACCTAAGGATCCTTCACAGGCTGTCAGTGTTTGGGAACTATTGCTGAGAGAAAACAAATGGCTCAGGTTCGATTTTCCTTCGTCGTGCTCTGAGCACACCATGACGAACACTAAAGTTGAAATCCTTCAAAAGTCCTGTGCGCAAAATTGTAGAACGGGTTCATGTTAAAAAAAAATGTCAGCTCGACAGGGTTATTCCCTGTGATCTTGCCAACCCGTTGCCGCATTCTGCATTGAAGAAAACTGCAACACTTGCATCAGGGTGGTAATTTAATCCTGTTCAAAGCACAAACTGACTCATGAGCAGAGGTGAGTGCAAATGCTGAGAGTGTAGTTTTTGGTCATCATTATTAATCTGACCCTGAACTGAATATGTTTGCTTCAGTGTAAAGGTGATTGAAATATATGGAAAGCAAAGTTCCTACCATCTGTTCTCCATATTTTGCTTATCTTCTAACATTCATCACTGTATTTTGATGAAAAAGAGAGTTGACGGTGGGGGAAGGGAGAAAAATCAATGAAAAATATACCTGGTTCTCAGAAAGGAGAATATTCCTTGGGCTTAATGTCCCAGTAGTAATTAGAAACCTAATGCTGAATGGCTCAGTGTAGAAATCTATCTATTGAATTGTTCAAAAGCTAATGGTGATCAAGTTCAATTAGAAGTACAGGCCTTACTGCAATAAGCTGTGCCATTGCTGTACAAAAGTACTGAGGCCTGTCTGTGGATGTTTGTTACAGCAATTGCTTTGGATAATGCAGCACGTTAAAGCAGCCTCTGCTTTGTTTGTTTCTAGATCCATCAGGACTGGCCTAACCCTCCTCTGTGAGGAACTGAGGAATGAAGTGGAGCCCAAGAAGAAGAAGTGCAAACTCACAGGGAGGGAAGGCAAAGAACAGGAAGATGGTGGCAATAAGGCTGGCTCAGAGGTCAGTAAATGTGTCTTTGTTGTTAAAGTGGGTGGGGTGGGCAAGGCTCTAATGAGAGCTCAGCCTGGTGGAGTGGTCAAGGCTCTAATGAGACCTCAGCCTGCTAAACAGCATGTGCCAAACCGTACTATGAAGGAACTTTGCACCGTGCATTGTTTTTTTTTGTCACCATTCTTGTAAGTGGGCATCTTCTTCACATCTGCTTCCAAATGTAGGAGAGATTACGTCACCTGGGACCACGCTCACTAGAATAAGAAGATTGGAAAGATATAAAATGATGAAAGTGATGGAGGCAGGAAACTTGTTCCCACTGGTCTACAAGATTCTGAAAGGCAGAGATATGGTAGGAACCCAGTGCCTTTTTCCCAGGGCGGGACCAGCAAACACCGGAGGACTATGTGAAGGGTGGAAAGTTTAGGGGAGGTGTTAGGTACTACCAGTAACCACAGAGACTAGGCTGAGGGAATGATAGACTTTAATATACAGAAGAAACTTGGTGGCCCAGATCCAGATATAGGAATGGAGGGAGCGGAGAGGTGGCTCAACCTTTATGGACCATGGGGGAGGAGTCATAAAGTATGAGTCATCAGTGGGCAGGCCAGCTACATACATACAGTAGTCAACAGTAACTATATACAATTGAGGAAACATATCACAATAGGAGGTATCAAGGGAAGGTTTTGTTTTACACAAAGAGTTGTGGGTGCCTGGAATGCAGTGCCAGGGGTGCTGGCGAAGACTGAAATATTAGGGGCATTTAAGAGACTCTTAGAAAGGCACATGAACAAAAGAAAAATGGTGGGGGTTGTGACATAGGAAGGGTTTAGTTTTTTTTGGTAGGAATATATAGGTCACCACAACATTGAGGGCTGAAGGGCCTGTACTGTGCTCTAGTGTTCTATATTGTATGGTAGGTGAGACTAGAACTAGAGGACACAAGATATAGGAGATTTAGAACAAAGATGATCAGATCTGCTTTTCCTCGAGTCGTGAATCTGTAGAATTCTCTGCCCAACAAAGCAATAGAGGCTGCCTCATTAAGTATTTAGAACAGAGTTATATGGATAGTAAGGAAATGAAGGCAAGTAGATGGGGCTGAGTTCACAGCCAGATCAGCCATGCTGTTAATTGAATGGTGGAACTGATGGCCGACTCCTGCTCATTGTGTTCACCCACCATAGTGTTCTGGAATTCCAGGAGAACCATAGATCCATCCTTGGATCTCCCTTTGGTGCTCAGGGATTCTTGCCATATTTAGGTATTAGAATCGGAATCGGAATTTGTCATGAACATGTCACAAAATTTGTTATTGTGCAGAAGTGTTAGAGTGCAAATATTGCTATAAATTACATTTCAAAAATAAATAAATAGTGCAAATAAAATAGGAGAAAGTGAGGTAGTGTCTGTGGTTAATTGTTCATTCAGGAATCTGATGGCAGAGGGGAAGAACCTGTCCTTGTGAAGCTGGGTGTTTGTCTTCAGGTTCCTGTACTTTTTTCCCGATGGTAGCAGTGTGAAGAGGGCATGGACTGGGTGCTGAGGCTCTTTGAAGATAGAGGCTGCCTCTTGTAGATGTCCTCAATGTAGTGAAGACTGGTCCCCGTGATGTCGCTAGCTGGGTTAACAGCTCTGGAGTTTTTTTTTCCTGTCCTGTGTATTGGCACCTCCATACCTGTGATGCAACCTGGCAGAATGCCCTCCACAGTACACCTGTAGAAACGTTTGAGAGTTCTTGGTCACATACCAAATCTGAAACTTCTCAGGAAGTATAGCCACTGGTGAGACTTCTTTGTGATTGCATCAACATGGAGGCCCCAGGACAGATCCTCATGGATGATGACACCCAGGAATTTGAAGATCTTGACCCTCTCCACTGCTGACCCCTCGATGAGAACTGGTTTGTGTTCCCCTGATTTCCTCCTGAAATCAACAATCAGCTCCTTGGTTTTGCTAAGGTTGAGTGCAAAGTTAGTATTGTGGCACCACTCAACTCATTTTACGCAAGTTGAGTGGTGCTGCAAACTGTACGCTTCCTCATTGCAGTCTGTGATTCTGTCAACGACCATGGCGTCACCGGCAAATATGTAGACGGCATTTGAATTGCGCCAAGCCACACAGTCATGGGTGTAGAGTGTATTACTTTGTTGAATACATTTAATCTGTTTTATGACTTCCATTTCATTGGATGTGTAATTTGGTTGTTAAGCTCTCAGTCTTATAAACCTGACCTCATAATCTGAATACCTGAGTTCAAGTTCCAGTATAGCAATAAGGCAATTTCAATTAATTTAATTGAAAAATATGCAGTAATAAAGCTACAAATCAATAAAACTCCTGGATTATTGTAGAAACCCAGATGGTTCACTAATGGCCTTCAGACAAGTAAATCACCTAGTCTGGCCAATGCATGAATTCAGATTCGCAGAATCCAATTGACTCATTATTTCAAAATGCCTTTTGCTGTAACATTGTAGTTCAAGGGGATAGCTTGCCACTCCACTTCCAAGAATATTTAGACATGGGCAATAAAGGTTTGCTTTTCCAGTGATGAGAATAAAACAGAACATGAAATTAATAATCAGGACCAATTAGATGATTAAGGCCATAAGAGAAACATAAAAGTCTGCTGGTGCTGTGATTGTAGTAAAAGCACACAGAAATGCTGGAGGAGCTCAGCTGGTCTTGCACTGTCCATAGGAGGTAAAGGTATATCGCCGACGTTTCGGGCCTGAACCCTTCTTTAAGGAATAGGCTCTTCCATTTTCTTTTTAGCATGCAATGCAGATGTTTCATGGACTTTGGTTCCATCAGGGAATGAGGTCATAGGTTGGCAGCCCTGTGAAACAATTCATGAGACACAAGATGGCCAGTGACCATGAAATCGAGAATGTAATTTAGCAGCTGCATTTAATATGTTAAATTAGTATGCCCAATGTTAATGTTTTAAACTGGTTAACTTGCAGAAGCACTTTTAGACTGGAAGACATAGAAGCAGAAATGCACCATTCGGCCCATCGAATCAGCTCCACCATTTGAATCGTGGCTGATACATTTTTCCTTTCAACCCCATTCTCCTGTCTTCTCCCTTAACCAATAGCACCCTTTACTAATCAATAAGTTATCAGCCTCCGCTGCAAACATATCAAGTGACTTGGAATTCTAGTGCAAGGTCAACTTTTATGTCGCAGTTAAATATTTCTCAAAAGGAACATCCATCATGGCTATTTCATTTTCATCTTGCATAACATGTGGTTTTCTTTTAGATTAAACCAAAAGCCAAAAAGGACACTCCTCAAGCCGGCTTCACATCAAAGTTGGGAAAATACAGCCCAAGGCCAAAGCAAAAGGTATTGGCTAAACCCGCAAATAAATCGCACACGACAGCCATCTTGAAATCTGCTAGCACCACCAGCCCCTTCAGAGGGAAAACATCGGCCCTTCCCGGCAAGATTCAGAAACAACTGGGAAAACCAAAGACTTTCCCAGGGACTCACAGCCAGGAGAGAGCAAAGCATGTGACATCAACTCCAGAAGCAGGTGAGTGCACTGCTGCCAGGTTCGAGACCAGAATCGAAAACTGGAAAATGCTAGAAATAGAAGGTATGTGAGAGCTGTTGTTCTTCTTCAGGATTGGGGAAATGCTCGGTGTTTTTCTAGAAACAGAACAGATGGAGAAACGAGCACACTTCTGCTCTGCACAGAATTTGAAGTTCATTTAGATTTAGTGGGGTATGTATATTCTCTCTCCCATTAACTCCACTCCTCTTACATTATCAGAAATACCAGGAGGTGGCACACTTACAACTGTGCAGCACAGAATGGCTGTCAGTGCACTGTTGCCCTCTGATTGATCATTCTTTTTATGTCCAAGGATTATGTGGGATATTCAGAAAAAAAACTATTCAATCCAACGAAACCATGCCAGCTTTTATGTTGCATTTGAGCCTCGTCCCATTCATTCTTAAATCTCTCTTCTTACCCCTCCTCCTACAAATGCTCAGTCCTTATTATGCATAAGGGATAAGGGCACAGACCACCGACAGATATCAGAAAAATGTGGCTATCTTGCAGGCACTTTCTCACCACTGTTAATAAATAATTGTATTCACGCATCGATTCTTATCAATAGTGAAAGCTTTAAAAGTCACTGGGTGCAATTGTGTAAACCCCGGGGAAGTGCTCAGACCCATAAAGTCGGTAATATATCTTTACCTCCTATGGACGCCACGAGATCGGCAGAGTTCTTCCAGCGTTTTTTGAGTTTCGAAGGGCAATTGTGCAAACAAAGACTTCTCATTATTTGAACAGCAGTGGGGATGTGACACAGCAGGGAGCCACTTGACACAAGGTGGTCTGGAAACAGATCACCGCAACTGTCGATCAAAAGCATCAAGCTTCTTGGGTCATTTATTGATAAGCTTCAGAAATGAACACAAAGATTTTAATGTTCAATAATTGACCAATTATGCTTTTAGGAGATATTTCAAATCATTTTTTGATGTTACCCCTTCACTAACAGACTCCTGAAGAACAACCTCAATCAGGGACTCATATAAGGACTCTTACTTGTGCAATTTACAGATTTTTTTTTTCTCTGCATTGCACAGTTGGTTTACATTTCTTTATTTGTCTATGTGTACACTGAGTCTGGGTAATCCTGCTGCGCCCGCGGGAAAAAGCATCAGGGTTGTGTGCGATGTCTAATAAATCTGAAATCAGAATTTTGCTCGACCTTGAAACCAATGAAAAAAATGGAGGTGGTACCATGGCCCAGACTCATGAGTCGGTTGAGCGACAGATAGTAAATTAGTAGAAGAGGAGGAGGAGCATGTGACTAAAAACTATTTAAAAGCGCAGGTGTGGGAAATCTGAAAACAACAACAGAGAACATAAGAAACATGCCACAGGTCAGTCTGTATCTGCGGAAAGAGCAACAGTTTATTTTCCAAGTCCAAGACTCTCTTTGTTGGAAGTGGAAAAGAGAGAAAATCAAGTTGTGAGTTGCATTGCAAATAATTGAAAAAAACTATCATCATTTCAGCTCAGCCGATCTCGTGGCGTCCATAGGAGGTAAAGGTATATTACCGACTTTATGGGTCTGAGCCCTTCCCCGGGGTTTACACAATTGCACCCAGTGGCTTTTAAAGCCTTCACTATTGATAAGAATCGATGCGTGAATACAATTATTTATTAACAGTGGTGAGAAAGTGCCTGCAAGATAGCCACATTTTTCTGATATCTGTCGGTGGTCTGTGCCCTTATTCTATCTGAGTCAGCCTTGCATTGTTCAGACAAAGAACTATAAAGTGCTTCTAACTGTCACTGTTTACCCTGTTGGCCTTGTCATTATCAGGAATATTACGTGATCTACCTGCTCCTCAGTGGACTTCTTCAGAAAATGAATTCGTTTTTTTTTTCTTTCCTCGAACTGACGAGAGGTCTTGGACCTGAGTGTGTGTCGTCCAGCTTCCCTGGGGTGCTTTGGCTTCCTGCAATTCTTCCATATCCTCTGCAAGTTTTTGGACAAAGAAAATTATTCTGAAATTTCCCCACTGGATTTCTTAAATTGCAAGCCCCTGTTTATTGCTTTGCTCCCAGAAGCAGAAATGTTCTCTCTTCATTTACTGAATCAGATATATATATTTTTTTTTATTTTAAAGACCCCTGTTTGGTTATTCTTGAGCTTTCATTTCTCAGGAGCTAAGACCCAGTTTGTCCATCTTTCACAGTTTGTAACCCTCATGGTTGGGTGTCACATTTGTAAATCCACCATGTGCTCTTTGTAATATCACACATCAGAATCAGAATTTATGGTCATGAACAAATAACAAAATTTGTAGTTTTGCGGCAGCGTTACAATAATTTATATAAACCTCTTTACAAAATAAAAATAAATAGTGCAAGAAAAAGTCAAACTAAGGTACTGTCTGTGGTTCATTGATGATTCAGGAATCTGATGGCAGCGGGGAAGAAGCTGTCCTTGTGCCTCTGAGTACTCGTTTTTAGGCTCCTGTACCTTCTCCCCGATGGTGACAGAGTGAAGAGGGCATGGCCTGGGTGGTGGGGGTTCTCGAGGATAGAGGATGCTTTCTTGTAGCTGTCCTCGATGGAGTGAAGACTGGTGCCCGTGATGTCACAGGCTGAGTTAAGATCCTTCTGGCATTTTTCTTGTCCTGAGTGTAAGCACCTCCATACCAGACAGTGATCCAACCAACCAGAATGCTCCCCACAGTACACCCGTAGAAATTTTCAAAAGTCTTCAGTAACACACTGAATCTCCTCACTCCTCACTTAACCTGCTGGTGAGCTTTCTTCATGATTGCATTGACATGGAGACTCCTGTGTCAACATCTCCAGGACAGATCCTCAGAGATGTTGACAACCAGGAATTTGAAGTTCTTGACCCTCTCACATAGATGATAATTCCCTCCTTTTCAATTCTATTCTTCTGAAAGAACCTTCATGCTACCACTGCCTTTATTAAAGACCTGCAGTGCCTTTAATTTAGTGATTGTTGCTTTGGCCTTCTTTCACATCTAGATTTGTAACTACCAAGTAATTAAGTGGCCTTTCTAGTGTTCCCCCAGAATCTATCTCCTCAGATTTATTGATGTTGACCATCATTTATAAACACGTTATCCATTGAGTTTGAGTTAGGACATGACCTTGCAGTTGTGCAAACCTTTGGTTGGGCTGCATGTGGAGTATTGTGCAGTTCTGGTCGCCACGGTACAGGAAGGATGAAGTAGCATTAGAAAGATGGCAGAAGAAATTTACTGGTATGTAGCCTGGAATAGAAGGCTTTATTTCCAAGGAGAAATCAGACTGGGTGAGTTTATTCCAACTGGAGTAAGGGAGGCTGAGGGATAATGTTCTAGAGGTTTATAAGGTCATGAAGGCCATAGATGGGTGGGTCGGCAGTTATTTTCCCCTGGGTAGGTAATCTAAATCTAAAGTGCGTAGTTTAAGTTGATAAGGGAGAAGCATGGAGGAGATCTGAGGGGGACATTTTTCTCACAGATGGTAGTGTTTTATAAGGAACAAGCTGACAGAGGAGATGATAATGACAGGCAGAATTACATCATTTAAGAGGGATTCGGACAGATACCTGGATAATAACTGAGTCGAGGGATAGAGGCCTACTTTTGGCAAATAGGAATCATGAAATAAGTTCACAGTGGCCATGGCCAAGTTGGGGCCGAGGAGAGAGTCTGTGGCTGGGGCGTCAGGAACCCAGATTGGTAGGCCACCAGGGTGAAGATCTACTGTCAGGGTGCTGGGAGCTCCATTGGGCCCTATGACTTTATGGCCATTCTGCAGGCCTATTCATCTCCTCCTGCAACTCATTGTAGTCTTCCTCAGTATTATTTACAAGATGGTATATATGAGCCTTCCAGGTATATCAAGTTGAGACATAATTTGATTAACAGTTCAAAGTCATCCTGAAGAAATCCTACACTCTTGGAGCAGCTATCTTTCAGCTCAGAAATTAAACAACATCCCAACTAAAACTCTCATAAAAAGGGTGTCTTGTCTGAGACTCTTCCATCAGAAATATCAAAAATTAATTAGCTGGTTATTTATTATGTACTTGTGTCAGACCCAAATGGTTTGTACGCCTGTCTAAGTAGTAAGAATTAATTGAATATCTTTGAGCTTTTACTCGTATTGTCAAAGATGGTAGTTTGTGCTTTCAAGAGGCCAGGCAGATATGTCTCATCACACTTTGTGGTAAAGGGCCAGACATTGAATGGCACTCATATTAAGCGACTTCCAAAAAAAATTATGTATTCATGTGCCTAAACATGAAAAGCTTACTCCCATATCAACAGCTTGAGAACAGGGTCTATTAAAATAACAAATCATACACAGTTTATGACAACCCACACAGCAACTGCATTCAAAGCACAGCTTAAATACACTCATTTCATCAAGCTGGAAAAAAATACTAAAAACATAAAAGACATTTTCTTCAAAAGACAGAGTTCATTAAACTTCAGAATCCTTCATTATTTCGAAAGAGTTGATTTTAGTTTACCTGTAATCAGGAGTACACAATATTGAAAGAAAAAAAACAGTTTTGCTTTTGAAATTTGTCATTGTTGGGCAAAGTTATCAAGATTCAATTTATTGGGCAGGAAATAGGGGCTGAGTCAAAGGTCAGAATCAGTCACGATTTATTAAATGGCGGATCCAGCTCAAGAATTCAAGATTCAATTTATTACCATAGTAATAAAACAGTGTCCTAATGCATGAATTTCCTTTTTGCCTGCTGCAAGGCAGACCGATTCACCACCGACAGAAATCGCCTAAGCGCCTCTTACACTTCTTACAGACAGATCTACAGTCAGAGAAAGAGAGGCAAAAGAGAGATCTCCACCCAACTCCAGAGTCAAAGAGTGTCTGTAAATTCGCCTGCAGCTAATCTAATAAATTCTGTGGTATGTTCCAACATACCCTAGTGGTATTTTGGAACAAGAAAGTGTTCAATGATTATTTGTCGACATTTTTCTCTTCAAAGGCAGCTCTTCCTAATTGTACTTTTACAAAAGGTTTCTCCCCAGAGCAACAAGTTTGATGACCCCAAAGAATCTGTCCTTGGGCAAACACATGAATTACAGTGCTTCACTTTAAATTAAGATCACCTTTTGTACGAGCGGTTGATCTCAGGTTATCTGGAATTTTTCATGGGAAACGTGGAAAATGAGTAACTGTTTTAAAGTAATTTACATATCATGCCTCTTGACAAAAAAATGATACAATTATTTTTAGGTGTTTATTTGTAAATTATTTGATGAACTGGGCAAGCTCATAAGGCCTTGCATGGGGCGAGCTAAATTAAACAAGTCATGATTACCGCATACATTTGTACAATTGTCGAATTTGTTGGACCATTTTTTCGGGTCATATTTGGGGGAGGTCGATTTTTACATACTTTTGACCGTGGTAAATGCCATTGTGGTTCAAGGTGTTGGGAACTCGGATGGCTGGGATTGGGTGGTAAGTCCGCCACTTCGGGAGCTCGGATGGGCGAGCAGTCGGGGCCAAGGAGAGAGTCTGTGGCTGGGGCATCAGGAACTTGGGTGGGTGGGCCGTCAGGGTGAAGATCTGCAGTCAGGGTGCTGGGAGCTCCATTGGGCAGCCAGTCAAGGGGGGGGGGGAGGGGGGGGTTGACTATTACCTGGTATTGAAAATTACACGAGTATATACTGTAATTGGACCAGAGCAAACTGCTTTGGTTTTCAAGTTAAAAGTAACATAGTGGTTTTAATTTTACAACTAATAGCTTGAATCCTTGTTGATAAATGTAACATACGCACAAAGAGAAATTGACTTGGTTGGAATAGAGGACCATTCCTGCAGTATAGGCAGGGGATATCGGGAGAGGCCCACACACAAAAATAAGAGTGAAACAAGGGGAGAGGGTGTAAAAGGATTACATAGCAGCTTTGATTGTGAATATGGAAGGAGGATTTTGTCATGGAAATATTGTCAAACTTTCAAAGCCATGACAACAGGAAGTAGCCATTTTAGGGCAGGAAGTGTGCACAGGTATCATTGAAATTTCTTAATTTATGAATCAAATGATATTTGAAAAAGCCAGCATGTTCAAATTACAGGCATGAAAATGGATTCAGAGGAAGGGGACAGGACATCAAGCACGAAAGCGACTTTGGCAAAGAACAAAGTGGTTCAGAAGGCGAACTCTGTCATTAAAAAGAAACCCGTAATTCAACAAAAAAGAAAGGCAGTTGGAGGCAAAGTACAGAAAAGCAGCCAAAAGAAGCGGCAGCAGGAAGTTCAGACGATGTTGAATGAAAGGGAATGGGTGTCCACAGAGAGTGATGGCTTCTCTTCAGATGCTGGTATGTTGCTGGTTCACAGAATCCTGTAGAAAGTCCCTCTCCAAGTAGTGTCTTAGCTACTCCCACCTTCAGCTTGTATTGTTGGACAATCATTCGTGGATAGCCCTCCACCATCTCTGTTTCCTACCCTCCTCACGTCAGGTATCCAAGATAATCCAGTAAGGCAGGAGGCAGCAGACAATGGTTACTGATTAGTGCATGTAATGAGATGAGTCTCATGGCAGCTAGAGATCTGACTGCAGACTACACACATCGCCTGGAGTGCTTAAGAGTGTGCTCAGACCAGCAAGGAGCACTTCCTGTGGCATTTAACTGCAAAGCAAATCATTCAGTGAGTGCATCAGTGGTCATAACATCAGCAGCACCTTTGAATAGAAGCCTTGGACTAGGCCTCACAGGTGACCGAGGAAAGTTCAGGGCCTTCACGTTGCGGATGTGAAGATCCTATACCCTGAGAGGTATTAAAGACACAGGGTTAAGCTTTAACTCTCTGAAGGACAATGTCTACATTAGTGTATTTTTTTATATTTTATTTAAGAATTTTAAAACCACATCTACAGTTATTAAATGAATAGATTGAAAAAAATAATACAAATGTGTTACGTATATATAAATGTAATACAGCAAGGTCTGTAACACTGCAAAAAAAAAACACTATTCCTATTGGAGATGGGAAGAACTGATATCTATATTTTGCCTGACAGCACAAACAAGGCTGGACCCGAACAACTGTATGTTGTCCGAATGAACAAAGCATAAAGGAATAAGCCACACACACAAGGAGATTCAAGGGCAAGTCATTTATACAGAGGGTGATGATTATGTGGAACAAGTTGCCGGAGGAAGTGGCAGAGATAAGCACAGTTGTAACATTTAAAGGGCATTTGGATAGTTTCTAAGATTGGAAAGGAGTAGAGGGATAAGAGCGGAATGTGGGCCAATGGTATTAGTGTAGATCTGCATCCCAATCAACAGGGACAAGCTGGGCCAAAGGGCCTGTTTCTGTGTTCTAGAACACGGACTCTATGGTAAACCGGGGCTTATTTTTACTTTGCACCTTTCTCAGTTCCAGATTTGAGTGAAGGTGAGCACACGTATACCAGTGCAGATGGCAGTGATGGCATCCCTGAGTTGTCAGTCAAAGACTCCAGTGCCAGTCTCCTCACAGAATACTCAACGACACTCACCACCACAGAGACCGGTCCATCGCCCTCGTCTGTGGTGAAGCTGGAAGCCAATCAGAAAGCAAAGAATAAAAAGGAAAGACAAGGCCTTCTGGGTATGTAATCACAGATGTGTGACCATTATAGGTTTTATGACACATCTAGTGAAGATTCAGAACAGGATGGTAAGGAAGCTAGTATTTGGGGGTGATCCTCATATTATCAGATATGGGAGGTAAATTATAACACTGTGTTCACCATCATTATTTGCTATCTATGTCACTTATTGGACTGGGACAAAGTACCAAAGTTAGGTTTCTGGCTCTGTTTCCTGCCTATATTATAGAATTCTAAATCAATGGTAACCAGGGCAAATTGTGCCAATTGCAAAATTGGACTGGACACCTCTGATCGCAATTAACATGCCCAGTGTTTTGGTGATATCAGGTGCATAACCAGAGACATCATAATTGTACAACATGTGTTTCAACCCATTGGGGAATAAATAGGAGCTGAAAAGTCCAGAAAATGCACTGTGTTGTTCACCTGAGTACTACCAAAAGCTGACATTGAGATGAGTCTCATGGCAGCTAGAGATCTGACTGCAGTCTACGTACATCGCCTGGAGTGCTTAAGAGTGTGCTCAGACCAGCAAGGAGCACTTCCTGTGGCATTTAACTGCAAAGCAAATCATTCAGTGAGTGCATCAGTGGTCATAACATCAGCAGCACCTTTGAATAGAAGCCTTGGACTAGGCCTCAGAGGTGACCGAGGAAAGTTCAGGGCCTTCACGTTGCTTATCTGAAGATCCTTTTCCCTGAGAAGTATTAAAGACACAGGGATAAACTTTAATTCTCTGAAGGACAATGTCTACATTAGTGTATTTTTTAAATATTTTATTTAAGAATTTTAAAACCACATCTACAGTTATTAAATGAATAGATTGAAAAAATAATACAAATGTGTAACGTATATATAAATGTAACCTAACCCCTCCCTTCGTAAAGTAGTTTATTTTGATCCCATTTCATTTGTCTCCCTGGCCTGAGAGCATCGACGCGGAGATCTTCCCTGGTCCCTACCTGCAAATGGTCTTTGTAATGCTGGGAATTACAACGTAGTGATTATGGTTACTGGGTGGAAAGCCAGAGACTGTGGATTTTAGGATATTTAAATTAAATCAATATATCCAGAATACAAATTTAGTATTAGGGATGCTGGGATAAAACACCTCATTTGGAATAACCACCCACCTTATTTAACAATACCCCTTTGTAAAAAGAAACTCATTGTCATGTCTCATCTGACTTACATGTGGACTCCACGCCCAGAGCGTCCTGGCTGATTCTGATCTTCTGCCTAACGTGGCCCAGCGAGCGGTTGTATTGGAGTTAGGGAGGGACGAATAATAAATGCTGATCCTACCAGCCTGATCCTGCCTCGTACATTCGTTCAAAACCCACTGGTATCAGAAACTATTCAGATATGTGATTTTTTTTTTTGTCTCCCAACTCAAACCAGCGCTTTCACAAACTCATTCAGTGGATGTGCACCTTGACTTTGAAGCACTTGGCTGAGAGTGTGCCTACCCTCTTTAAGTTTGCCCTTTGTAGTCTATTCAAGCATTACGTTCATCTAAAATGAGCCAACCATTAAAAACACCCATTAAAGTTCCAAACAAAAGCCTCGTAAATGTACTTTGCAATAAAATCTGTTATAATAGGGACCACCTGCCCCATGTAACTGCCACAACATCTTTCCAATCAAATCTGAGGTATGAATTTATTTTTGGGGGAAAGAACTGTAAATGGGAAATTTGATGGCATAGCCTTTGACCATAGACTGTTTCCAAATGGCCATTATAAACCACTCAAAGATTTGTTGCTGCAGTCGACGAACAATGAGAAAGGCTTTTAATATCTTGAAGTTTCATTTCACTCCCTTACTGTGCAGACGGACAACTCACAAATAGCTGCTACTTTTGTATTTGGCATCAAAAGTCCTCTTGACTTTTGTCCAAATACACGACCGTCACTACACCATTGATTTTCAGAAAACAACGTCCATTTGGCAAAACTGTTTCAGCCCTTGATTTTGGGATTTTGTCCTGTTGGTTCGGTTTGATGGCTCCATGGATTAAAGAAAACATGAAAGGCAAGTTTAAGGAAAGTGGAGGATTGAGATCAGATGATACCATTGGATCAGAATTGAAATTCATTGTCGTGAATGTGTCACGAAATTTGTTGTGCTGTGCCAGCATCACAATGCAAATATTTCTACAAGCCTCATTTCAAAATAAATAAAATACTGCAAGAGAAAGAAAGAAACAAAGTAAGTTAGTGTCTGTTGTTCATTGTTCATTCATAAATCTGATGGCAGAAGGGAGGAAAGCCGTCCTTGAGCCACTGAATGGACATCTTTAGGCACCTGTACCTTTTTCCCGATGGTAGAGGGCATGACCTGGGCGGTGGGGGGGTCCTTGAGGATAGAGGCTGCTTTCTTAAGAAAACCGCCTCTTGCAGATGTCCTCGATGGAGTGAAGTCTGGTGCCCGTGATGTCGCAGGCCAGGTTAACAACCCTCTGGAGTTTTTTCCTCTCCTGACCATTGGCACCTCCGTACAGTGGTGCCACCAACCTTCTACCTGTAGAAATTTGTGAGAGCCATTGATTTGCACTTCTTGGAGTGGCCAGTGTGTGAATTGTTCATTCTTCTTGGCTTTCCAGGAACCCTTGGATTACGCAGCGTGGATGGGGATGTGAAGATTAAAAAACGCCCCATCAAGCACAGCCTGGAACCTGGCCTGGTCGTGAAGAAGTGTGAGAAGCTCCCGGCAATGAAGAAAAAAGCTCTGAAAGAAGGAGAAAAGAATAAAAAGCTGAAGAACACGAATGGGGGTCCAGAGGTGACAATCTGGCATCGACATGAATCTGATCTGCGGCCCCTGCTGCACCGAGAGAGGCTGTTTCCCAGTGATGCGTCTGTGCCTGCAAAAATAGCATCCAGAACTCAGGCCAAGAAAGCCACAGCCAACAGGTGTAAAAATGTCACCAGGAAAAGCAAATTACTGCAGGCAACTTTCAAGGTAGGCTTTGAATAAGTAATAAAACACACAGAAATGCTGCAGGAACTCAGCCGATCTCACAGCATCTTTTAGATTTAAAGATATATTAGTGATGTTTCAGGCCCGTGCCCTTCTTTAAGGTATAAGATATGTGTAGCTTATACCTTGAAGAAGGAGTCATGCCTGAAATGCCAGTAATACATCTTTACCTCCGATGGATGCTGCAAAACTGGCTGAGATCCCCCAGCTTTTCTGTGAGATTTTACAACAATCACAACGTTTGCAGACTCTCTCGTTTCACTGGGAGCCTTCAAATCCAAAATGAGTGTTTTGCACAGATCTGCTGTGCATTAGTAAGCGCACTGTGGCTCCAGGCATTTTACTGATTAGTTGTTCTAATCTTCAGTGTTTCAGTAGTTCTCCGTGTTTTCTCCCCCAAGCTGAGCTCTTTTTTAAAAACTCCAGCATTACCCCCGGGTTCCAGTCTTCTCTCATGAAAAGCATGGGATTTGCTTGCAGGCTCCACAGCAGCAAGAGAGGAAGGGATGTGTGAGAGGGTTACTCAGCAACAGCCTGGTTCCCCAGGACTCTGGCCCTTCCTGGCATATGCCCAAAATGGTCACCGGCGAGCTAGTTGATAAGCTGTTAGCACCCTGAACAATTTGCAGGCTGGTGGCTTCACTGCTGTATTCTCCTTGTTCAGTCAGTAGACTGGAGGACTATTAACCCCAGGCAAAGCTTCCAGCTATGATCTGGTGTCAAGAAACCGCTCCTCAAGGCTTGAAGCTTCTTTGTGAGGAGTGACTCTTCCTCGAATTCAGGTACACATCATCACAACCATTGACCAGAAGCAGTCATCCTGTCTGAGTTCCTCAAGATGAAATGCAGACATTTTAACCCACAATTCATTTTTAAACCTTATGCCCTACTTTCTCTCTCTCCAGTTTTAAGTCTCCCTGTGCGACTTGTGACATAAAAACCATTGGGATTTTCCTCAAACTTTTCCTGACTTCCACTCGTCCCAACTGCAGTCCTCAGTTCTGTGTTTCGAACCGTAACTGGAGGCTCACAGTGCCTGGACTTTGGCATCAACCCAGCTTTTGCCACTGTGTGATATTCACTAAAGTGTGCAAAAACACTTGCCAGAATTTGAAAGTAAAACTGCCTGAAATTCATGGAAAATTGACAAGAGCCCACTTTAAAACTTCCATCAATCCCTTTTTGGGAACAGGTGTGTGACTGCATGCTACATATGATAGGTAATTGAGAGCTAAGATCAGTGTGGGACTAGAAACCAAAGCCTCTGACTCCCACCCCAACAGACACACCCTCTTTTGTATGTTAAATCCTATTATTGCATCTGTCCTGCAGAATCTTCCCTGGATTTAAAACTCCCAGACGTAACCGACTATTCTTAACATTTGGCGAAAGCCAATGGAAATGATAATCGCTTTTGCTAGTTGGAAGAGTGTGCCGAGGTGTTGGATCCCAGAATCTCTGTGTTCCTTTCCACAAAGGAGAGATTGAAGAGAGGAAAAGGGGGTGGTGGGTGGGTGGGGTAGCACAGGGATTCTTGGCCTTCCAGGAACCTTCCAAATGAATGTGCCTGGCCACTAGAGCCACTGTCTTCTCTGCCTCCATCTTTCACCTGCTAGTTGAAGACCAAAGGTCTCGATCAGACTTGCAGTTGAAATGGCATGTGCTTCCCAAGTAGATTGGACATTGCACTCCCATTGAAATTTGACAGCCACTCCTCTGGGTAGGTGGGCCTTGTCCACGATATAACAAGGAAAAGTCATGGGAAAGGTATTGCAGCTCCACTAAGATTAATATTGTGAATGGTAGGTTGGAGAGTGGGGAACAGGATTTTCTGACCTTATTCCTGAAAATATCTTCAAATATTAAATTGTTTGTCCTTGCTTATAAATGGCTGCTTGCTGTTTCCACACAAGATGAATGCCACAATTTTACCTCTTGAATTCCAGGTTGCTCTGACTTATCAACGTTTATTCCTTTCTTTTCCCTGCTGCATTGGCTTCTGTAATCTGGGTCTTGTACTCTTTAAATCACTCTGTCTCTTCACACCTCTTCTCCTTTAAACCCAATATATCGACCAAATGTTTGCCCTTCTTTCTAGTACCTCTATATGTTTGGTCTTTGCGTGAACATGAAGTGCTTTGAGGTGCTCCTTCTTGTTATGAACATTTGTTGTTATTCAAATTGAATTTTCCTTTTACCTCGTCTGCAGCACGGAGGAGGTTGGCTGAAGAATTGATCGATCTCTCTGTCCTTTCCATGACTGTGGATATATTCATCTTTGAATGTAATTTATTTCAGGGAAATTAAAATATTTACTTGGTTAAAACTCTTGCTTAATCCATACAAAGAAAGCTGAGATGTCACAGTGAACTAAATCAAGTTGCTAACATGTTTAGGCATATTTCACTCCATACTCACCAGCAACATACTCATCTCAAATAAACATGTTTTAATATTCCAGATACCTTTATTGTCATGTAATAGCACAAAACATGTAATATTACATGAAATTCCCTGCCATAAGGCAAAGAGTCACCATTAGTGTCACCCAGAGCTCCTTACAGTAAGAGAGAAAGAGAAGGAAAAGAGTCACCGTTTGCCTCCAGTACTCTAGCAGCCTCTACAGCCACACAGACTTCTGTTTGATTCATTGGCACCCCAATGCCCAGATCCAAACCTCCCTCACGATCAGGAAGTGTTCATCATCTGAACCCCTTTGGTCATCTTTCTTGGCTTCAGCATCCTCTCAAAATCTGATTCCCATGAGCAGGTCTCCAACAGACCACATCCCTTGCGAGTCCACCAGCCACAGGTTGCCCGCAGTCTGTGAGAGTCCCTCAGCCATGAAGACCTTTGCTGATCTGCTGCCGTGGTCACCAACTTGTTGGGTCCTTCAGCCACTGAACTCCTTGCTGATCTACTGCCATGGTCACCGACCTGTAGGGTCCTTCAGCCACTGAACCCCTTGCTGATCCGCTGCAATGGTCACCGACCTGTTGGCCCCTTCAGCCACTGAACCCCATACTGATCTGTTGCCATGGTTGCCGATCTATAGGGTTGTCTCCTCTGCTTCTCCTTCTCTCCAGGGGCTGTTCTCCCTGTTTCCGGTGCCCTGCACCAATATGTCGCTGACAATCTAAACAACAGCGAGAAACTGTGGAAATCAGATCAGTTTACTGTTAGACAAACAACAATCGGAACCACCAGTGATAATATGTACAATAGATGTGAAGGACCTCAGTTGCCTCAGTTGTATAAATTAAAACAGAAACTTCAGTATTTGACTACAGTTAAATATTTCCAATGGAAAAGGAGCTGCCACAGTCAAAATATTTAAAAGTTTTGTGCTCATTTTAAAATGGAATATTTAAAATGACTCTGCAGTTTTGCATCTGCAATATTTTATTTTAAAATCACTGGACATTAAAACAATTACAGGTAGTGCAGGTGTAATATAAAATATGCCTGTTCAGAATGCACCAGGGTGACAACCATAGGCAAAAGGTTCTCCACATACCTACCATAGGCTCTGAAACATTTGCTCCTCATTTTGATTTTTGTTTTTTGGAAATTTTGTTGATGAATTCCACAGTGGAATCAGCCCCTCTCCTCATTTCTCTGTGGTCGGGAAAATTAGACTACATCAGAAATGTCCGTTGTGAATGGACATGCCAGCTACATTTGCATAGCGGATTACTCCAAGTATTAGAGAAAATGACTCCAGCCTGTGATTCAGAGACATAACATTTCTAAAGCAGCAAACTTCCTCATTCCTTCACCTTGAGTCTTACTTCCAGTGTTAACAGTGGGTTTTAAGAAATAATAAACTGTCAACAGACAAATGACTCCAGAATGTAACACATCTAGATCTAAAAAGAATATTTGAATGGCAATTGATCAATAGAACTGCATCAGTGATTACTGCTCTGGTTATGAAGCTCATGTAATTTCTTAATATAAGTCCAAGGTCTGTTTTGTTTGGCTACCATCCCCACTAGTTGCTCGTTCTAACAACAATAGAATGGCGAAGTAACCATGGCAATTGATTTCTGTCGACAGTTTAGCAATGGCATATCTGATCCAGAAATGATACAAGGACATCTCAGCATTTGAGAGCTTTGGAAACTGTAGCTCGGTTGTTGCTGCATTTCCCCTGAACTCACTATCAAGGATTTTCTTTTTTTTCTATTCAATTCTTTATTAGAAGTTGTGCACAATGGGTTCTGTGACCATAATGGAAATACAGTTAGAAATGGCTAAGATTCAGTGCTGATAAAAAGGCCCATCTGTGGAACTGTAAACCATAATCGCATGACTGAATGGGTTTCCAAACAGCATAGTTTTGGAACTGAATTCCAAACTTTAGTTCTTTTACGTTGTTGCAATGATCATTTTGCCCAGTTCCCAAATCTGAGGAATGAAACATTTACAAGAATCACCAAGCGGGCCAGAAGGGCCTATTGCTGTGCTCTATCTCTAAACAAAAAAAAAATCACTTGTTCACTTGTCTGGTTTTAAAGCCACGCATTTGGCGGCTACGCCTAGAAATTCATCCCTCGTCAGTTATGCCGAACACACCGCACAGAAGCAGTCTGCCTCAAAAATTCACAACATTTCAAAGGAAAAGTACTGCCCCTGTTGCTACAGCGTCGCCTGTTCTGGATGTGGATTTCTAAGTAAATCATGTTAACAAAAATAAGTTTGAAACACAATATTGTTATTACATTCTTATGCAGACTGCACTTTAAAAAATGTGCTCGTTCTTTTTTGAAAGACTTGAGGAACAAGGATCATCATTGAATCACTGTAAATACAAATCCTGGGATTAATGTTCGCAAACATCTGTCCCAGCAGAGGACCTTTCATGCTTAGGTTTGCCGAATTCGGGTTAATCTTTGGATTTCATGCTTGCACAGGAAGTTAAACCCACTGGGGCTGGAGGGGCGCATGAAGAAAATATGCATGCATTTTCATAATTTTGAATTCTACATTTAATTTGGGATGGATGGTTACTGGGGTGGGCCCATGGCCCAGCTTGTCTCCATTCTTCACATACATTAATTTAAGATGAACTGGTCTTATGGTTCCCAACTTGTCACCTCAAAGGGCACAGAGCAGATTCAGTCCACGTTTACCTGCGACTAATGGCTAGAGACTGAAAGGAATGGCAGCAAGTTGGCTGTACCCCTGGAACAAAACGTTTCTGTACTTGAGGCATCCATGTAGAATGTCTTTGTAACTGATAACAATCAATTTGTACTGAATCTAACTTCTTTTTTTCCACATTAGAAATCCAGCGGACTCTGCCTCTCACAGAAAGGAGCAACCTCTGCTGACCATCAACGAAGTAGGCTGAACAAACTCAAGAGCAAACTCCCTGTGAAAGAGGTGAGGAGCACCATGGTACTGTGGCAAGCTGTTTCAGGAAATGGTTCACTGGGCCTGAAGAAACAAGTAGCCGCTATTGTATAAACCGTTGATTTGAAAACTATAGAGGACTTAACTGATGATCACTAAATAAGAACTGAGAATTGTGGTTGGTTCCCAATCAAATTGTGGGCAAAGTGTTTGCTTTCTCTGAACTGCCATACTGAAATGCACAAAATGGATTCGCAGAAAGACAGCAAATGTTTGTAAATTTTATTAAAATGACCTCTTAATGGAAGGGTGTCAAGGCTAGCGCAGCTGTGTGCGCAACGCTATTTTAGTGCCAGCGACCCGGGTTCAAATCCAGCACTGTCTGTTAGGAGTTAGTACATTCTCCTTCTGACCTGCGTGGGTTTCCTCTGGTTGCTCCAGTTTCCTCCCACCCTCTAAAGATGTAAGGGCTTTGTACGGTAATTGACGTATTTGGGTGGCATGGGCTTGCAGGCCAGAAGGGCCTATTGCAGTGCTTTATCTCTAAACAAAAAAAATCACTTGTTCACTTGTCTGGTTTTAAAGCCACGCATTTGGCGGCTACGCCTAGAAATTCATCCCTCGTCAGTTATGCCGAACACAGCGCACAGTAGCAGTCTGCCTCAAAAATTCACAACATTTCAAAGAAGAGTACTGCCCCTGTTGCTACAGCATCGCCTGTTCTGGATGTGAATTTCTGAGTAAATCATGTTAACAAAAATAAATTTGAAACACAATATTGTTATTACATTCTTGTACAGAGTGCACCTTAAAAAATGTGCTCGTTCTTTTTTGTAAGACTTGAGGAACAAGGATCATCATTGAATCACTGTGAATACAGATCCTGGGATTAATGTTCGCAAACATCTGTCCCAGCAGAGGACCTTTCATGCTTAGGTTTGCCGAATTCGGGTTAATCTTTCTGTAACTCCCCCTCGCCCCTCAATAGTTATTTCCAGAATTTATTTGACTACCAGAACTAAAATAGGCAACTCCTTTAGTAAACTGAAACAATGTTTCATGTTTCTTAATTCATTTACAATCAAGTTAACAGCATCCACTTCCCTTCGGTAGTTTTTAATAAAGAGCACGATCCCACAATTGATGTTTAAAAGTCAATGTGAAATCCTTAATGCTCAGGTTGGTCTCTGGTGGAAGAGTATTATTTTTCATTTCTTGAATGACTTAATCTAAAGAACTAAGGATTGTACATATTGATTGGTGACATAATGGTGCAATAAATATATTTGTTTTAGCAGTATGATGGGGAAATGAGTAATTGGCCCATATTGTCATTGGAGCCATTATATCAGGTTTTATCGTTGATCTAAGGACTTCATTTCCACATATATCTGAGTACTAAGGCTTTGACAAACCATTTCAAAGAAATCAATTCTCATACTTAATACAGGCAGGCCCCAGGTTATGAACGAGTTCCATTCCTAACTCTGTCTTTAAGTCGAATTTGTAGGTAAGTCAGAACAAGTACATACGGTCTTTTTTAGCGTCAGTTAGTCAAATGTTTATAGTATGTATTTTACCTTTCTATGCAAAAAAAAGAAAAAAATCTTGATTAAAAGTTAACACATACTCTTGCTCCATCGATGTCTTGCCTACCAGAAGGGGCATTCGTGAGGTAACATTGTGTGCATGCACGAATTGGGGGAGTACCCAGTTCTTAAGTACAAGTTGTCCATAAGTCGGACGTTCGTAACATGGGGACTGTAGAATCCCTGATATCCAGAATTCAAGCAACCGCAAAAAAAAGGAGGGAAATAAATAAATAGATAAATGCATAAATCTAAAATAAATAAAAATTTAAAGAAAAGTGTAAAATTGTAAAAGTAAATGTCCTCGAAGCAACACACACCCCCTGGTGAAGATGGGAGCAAACACTTAGCAAAGATGGAACCGCCCCGGTCGTGCCCCGCCTGCAGCAGGTGTTTGAACAAAGTTTCAATAAAGTTGTGTTTCAGTGACATGGCGGCCCCCAGGCTGAAGAGCTGGCCGATTGCTGGGGCGACTCTCTAAAAGTGTCTCCCTACCCCTTCTTAGTAAGAGAAATATCTCTTCTAGCATTTAGTATATTAGTAAGGCTTTATCTATAAACTTGGAGGGGGTTAATTATGACGGCAGCGTGATTAGCGCACCCTATGATAACTGCTTCACTAGTTGCGAGAGGAGTGACTTTCACTTATTTTATACTCACAACCCTGTGAATTAAAGATAAACAGAATGTGCATTTGTGAAAGTTCTATTCCCTTTTCACAGACAAAAGGTCGAGCTGTCAGTAAACTGTTGGAGAGTTTTGCAGCAGAGGGTGACTTTGCCTTCGATGAAGACAGCAGCTTTTCTGAGGAAGATACAAGTGCCTCCACGGGCTGCTCAGTAGAATTGTACGGTAGGGGCTTTTTATGTAATTGTGAAATGTTGCACAGATGGCCAATGTATAAATCAAGGATGTTTCAATATACATCTAACGATTAACGGAGATGTTAGTCAGGCTGCAGTTCTCAGAACACACAGAGTTGGAGCAAACCAAACATTTTACAGACCAGGTACAGTACAAATGTAAAAAAAAGGACAAGGTCATCTATTTGCTGAAGAACAATGATACTCTTGCAAATAATATCATTTTTATTATTTTAGTTAAATCATTAGGGGGCAGATTCTGACAATATACTTGGTTTGCCTCTTCTCAGATTTGTGCAAATTACTCTCTCAAGTTAGGCTCACTTTTTCAAGACCATGTCAGACTTTTCTAGAACATGGAATAGTACAGCACACACAGGTCCTTTAATTTGTATGTCTGTGCTGGGTGTAATACCCAAATTAAACTAAAATTCTGCTGCATGTACCCACTCTCTTTTGTGCCCTTCTAGAAGCCTCTTAAATACTACTGTCATGTCTGCTTCCAGCGCTATGTCAGCAATCATTCCAGGCTCCTATCACGCTTTGTACAAAGAACTTGCTCCACAGGTGTCCTTTATCCACCCCCACCCCCCACCAATCTTTAAATGTTTGTCCTTCAGTATTTGACGAGAGGCGACTGTCTACCCTTTCCAATTTCATAAACTTCTGTCATTCCTTCCCTTCGCCTTTTTTCGCTTCAGAGAAAACAAGCCAAATTTGTCCAAACTCGGACCATCGCTCAGCTCAGACCCTCTGATTAGGGCAGCGTCATTTTAAATCTCTTCCGGACCCTTTTCACGGCCTCCGCACACTTCTTCTAATGGGATGGCCAATATTGCACATAATGGTTCCAAGTGCAGTCTAATCTAATTTTATGTAGCTGCCACATTAGTTCATTACCCATGTTCTCAATGCCCAAACCACTGAAGACATGCTGTAATGCATTCATTAGCACTCTATCTACGTGCTTGGCAACTTTTAAAGAGCAATGAACACGGACCCCCAGATCCCTCTTCACATCAATGCTTTAAAGAGTCCTGCCATTACTATATACTGTATACTTTGACCCACCAAAGTAACCAAATCTCATATTTCCATTTCTCTGCCTAGTTCTATAACGAGAACCCATATCTAAATAACAACTATTACCCCAGCAGGAAATTAAGATTTACTTTACTTAAAAGAAGCATCACTGAAAGAATATTATCAACATAATGCAAATAGCTAACCTTTCCTTGAAATTCAGTAGTTTTTTTTTTTCTTTCTCTCGTAGAAGTCAAAACCCAACTGATATTATCTTGATTTTTTTTTCTCTCTTGTTACCTATTAGTGTGAACTTGTTTTGAAACCAGTATTTTAAGATGGAATAAAGCAATTCCTAGCAGCTTACTTTAGCGTAGAAGGGCAATGCAAATTAACCCAATCCCCAGTAGCTGTAGGAGTGATTCATTGCATTCAGTGCTCCCTTTGTGGCCTTCTCTACATCAGAGAGACTGGCTCCGCTAAACACCTTCACTCTGCATCAGAGACAGGGATCTCCCAACAGCCAACCACTTCATCTCCATGTGCCCACTCTCATGCTGACATGCCTGTCAATGGCCTCATGTACAATCCCGCAAAGACCACCCATAAATTGGAGGAAAAACACTTGATTTTTGATCTGGGCAATCTCCAACCAGATGGCGTTAACATCAACTTCTCTGGTGTCTGCTGGCCAACTCTCTGTTCTCCCTCCCTTCCCTTTCCCCTTGGTTTCTTTCCTCCAGCTCTCCACCCCTTCCTTCTCCATTCACAGAGCCATCCTTCCTCCCTCTGTTTGTTGGTGTGCTGTCCCTCCCTATTCACCTTTTACCTCCCGTCTTTGGGACCATGCTCCTGCCCTGCCCCCCTACCATTTTTTTTTTAGGTGCCTGCCGACATTCTTCCATAGCTGGATGAGGGGCTCAAGCCCGAAACAATGGTTATGTATCTTCATCTTTGCTACATAAAGTCCACTGTTGGACCAGCTGAGTTTCTCCAGCATCAGGTTTTTTATCTTAACCCAGTCAGGACAATTTCATGGCTAGCAATACCTGTAAAAGACACCGAGCATACAAACTCATCATTCTTGTTCAGCATTGAACCACATGGAACCAATCTAAAGAATCATGTTTGTTCTTCTCTATCAGTTCCTCAGACTTGTGCCATCAGTAAGGAAGATCTCAAAGAAGGACTTCGCATTCTCATACCAAAGGAGGACAAATTGCTGTACGCGGGAAGTGTTAAAATTCTCCAGTCACCTGACATGTAAGATGTAGTTTTTCCTTCATTCCGTAATTAAGTGAAATCTTGATGTCCCTTGAATTGTTTTAAAATCAAACATCAGATTTTCACCTGGGAATTTGTTTCCAGCTCCTTCGTTTGATAGAACCCTGTTGGTCACCTGAGGCATAAACTGAATCAAGAAGTTTAGTCCAAAGCATTGTTTGAATGCCTCCTGATATTGGAGTGATAGAATTCTGGAAAACACAATTGCAATGCAAGGAACAAGTCAGATCCAAAATTTTATAGCTCAATCTTTAGTTCCTTGCTTCAAAACATTTGCGATTGAAAGCATATTCACTGCTTCTAGCCCATTAAATGCTCATCAATCATCTTGATTTTATCTGCAGATCACAGAATTTCTGAAGGTTTTAAATTCTTCGAGGTCATTTAAAAAGTACAACCTGCTGATGAGGAATGTTGGTTCATATTTAAGACTGCTACAAAAATAACTGGAATTGGTGCCCTGGCTCCCTGTAACACAGTAACTAAACAGGGCAGCTGCAGTGAAAGCAGGGCCAAGAACATGTTAATTCAAGAATGAAAACTAATACCATGTTTAAAACAGGTGGATACAAATATAATGAACTGAGTGTATTTTTGTGGGTTCTGGACTCAAGGTTGTGTTGGTATGAGTGGTATGGATTCCAGACGGCAAAATGGTCCTCATTAGTCTGCCTGCTCGTTTTTTTTTCCAATTCATAAATTGGGCAGAGAGGCAAAGGATAATCAAGGAAACTCATGGCAATATGCACGGGTGAACAGTCCTCCACTGCAGCGCAGTGAGTCTTAAGCAAGCTGTGGGTCAATAGATAGATGTGCAAAGGAGCAACACACCTCCTTTCTATCCCTTTAATAACAATGGCAGGTCCTGCTGCTGCGTGTATATGAATGCTGTATCCTCCATATGAAATGTTTGGATGCTCATTGCCACCTGACAAACAGATATGGAACTGCTCACTTTTAAATCTTTTGCATTTAATTTGGACTTTGCTGCATCCAACCAATATTAACCAAACAATTAAAGTACTCCTGCTGATGTCAATACCAGTGACACCACGTCCTATGTGTGTATCCACTGCCTTATGTACTAACAGTGGTCTTGATGTCAACATATCGTAAAAGTCCTAAAATCCGGGCTGATCAGTCCAGATTTTCCAGATTCTCAGGCAGCACACTTAAACTTAAAGAGATTAAACAGGAACATTTTGATTGTTTATTAACAAAATATTTTTTCACATAAAATGCAAAGTACACACAAAAAAGTATTTTTTTCTGACATATCTGCAACTTCTGCACAGTCGCTTGTTGCCGCCATGCACTTAAGCGTGCACACACGCAAAAGCCGAGAGGTTTTGAGAAGTCCGGATTCCCGGGTGGTCCGGATTTCTGGCGAGAGTCTTCAAGATCTGGATTTCTGGCATTCAGATTTTCAGAATGAACTGTGCTCCATGACTATTTAGTGCCCTTGTTGACAACACCAGGAAACTGCCTTTGTTTCTTTATTAAATCCAGCTAATCAATAGAAACAGACACAGTGCTTCCAGTGATTTCTTCAGCTCACGACCTGAACTGCACTGCCCATTTTTAAAAATTCTTATTCAAATGCATTTTGATTGTTTCCTCTGTTTTGCTGGCTTTCCTGCCCCTTCCCCTTTCGACCATTCTTCATCCAGAAGCAAGGCCATTGAATCTCGAAGCAGCTCAAAGACTCACAGATAAAGTGGTTTTCCATTGCTCCCTGGTATGAGGCAAGTCAGGCTGACTTTCATTCCCAAGTGCAGATGACAGTGGGAGAATTGTGTGCTTGGCAGGCTGTACTGTGTAATAGTCCACAGTCTTACTGGCTCATGTTGCTGGAGCTAAGGAAGCAATTTAAAGGGCTGCCTCATGTCAACACAGATATTCTCTCCCATTACACAATTCATAAATATTTCCATCCGTGGACGGATGTATCAACACTGCGTCTCAGTAACTAGCTTTCCCTGCCTTCCTCTAGCTACGGTGTTGTGATTGAAGGAGAAAGAGGAAACCGACAAAGAATCTACTCCCTGGAGCAACTGCTGCAGGAAGCGGTGAGTTCCCTTTGTGATCATTCCCCACTGCGCTCTGCAGACACTTGAAAACTCGTCCAGTCTGCCTCCTATTCCAATGAATTAGAATTCAAGATGAGGTCATGGATATTTGATTACACCATAAGAATGGTGCTGAATGCTATAACTTTGCACATGATAACTAAAGAAAATCATAAAAAAGTGGAAATTAGAAGTAAACACAGACAGATTAACATGGGAGGCTGGAGATGAAACAGACTGTCATCAAGGATCATTTATCTTAAAGTAGGAATCTCTCCACAGTTTCTACACTGCCAGCTAAAGTCACTTGCGGAAGTTAGTTGGCAAAAGAGCTAAAGAGGAAATGATGCAACTTTTCCACGGAGCAAATTGTTGTGATCTGGAATGCACTGGCAGGAAGGCTGGTGGAAACAGGTGCAGTGTGTTAACATTCAGATGGAATGGGATAAATACCGTAAATATTCGTGTATAATGTGTTCCGTTTATAATGTGACACCCCCCCCCCCCCCCCATTTTTAAGGGGGAAAAGTTTTACTCCCATGTATAATACAACCCCCCCCTACCCACCCGAGTCGCGCTGACATCTCACCCGCCTGCCTGGCCTCCTGAGTCGCGTTCGCGTCTCTCCACTTGCCCACTCACCTGGTCTCCTGAGTCGCGCTGGTGTCTCACCCGCCCGCCTGGCCTCCTGAGTCGCGCTCGCATCTCTCTGCTCACCCGGCCTCCTGAGTCGTGCTCATGTCTCTCCGCCCGCCTGCCCTCCTGAGTCACGCTCGCTTCTTCCGTTCATCCACCCACCTGGCTTCCTGAGTCATGGTCGCGTCTCTCTGCTTGCCTGCCCGCCCGGCCACCTGAGTCGCGCTCACATCTCTCTCCGCTCACCCACCTGCCCACCCGCCCGGCCTCCTGAGTCACGCTGCTGACTACCGGTCACCCGCTCGTCTGCAGAATTTTTTTTCTTAAATTTTACTCTCGTGTATAATGCAACCCCCCTCCCCCCCCACCTATTTTTGAGGGGAAAAAAGGGGGAATTTTTTTCACATTGTACACAAATATGTACAGTAGTTGAAGGGGAAAAGATTAGAGGTCTTGAATGTGCACGTCTTCCCTGTCCAGTTTCTGCTAGAAACAGATTCACCTCAAAATTACAAGGTCAAGTGGGTTTAACCCCCAGTTTAGAGAACAAAATAATGACTGGCACCCCGGTGTAGAACCTGGTGTGTGTTGAGCTATCGGTAATGACATTAATTGGTGTCCCGTCCGATCTCCCCCAGGTGGATAGGAAAACCTTTTTCCAGGGCATGTTTACTGGGAGTCTTGACCATCACTTTGGATGGCTCGGTTATCTTGGCAGTTAGCACAACGCTACTACACCACCAGTGACCCGTGTTCGAATTGGCACTGTCCGCAAGGAGTTTGTACATTATCCCCATGACCATGTGCTCTGGTGTCCTCCCGCCCTCCAGACATGAACAAGTTAATGAGGTGTAATGGTGCAGAATGGGTTTCGTGGGCCGAAGTGACTTCGATTGTACTGTATCACTAAACTTTTTTAAATGTTCATCTTTAATCAAATTAATAAAAAGTATCATTCATTAGTCCTTTGGATGCTGACCATTTATAACCTTTCATAATATTTGGTCCAAACTGTGTCCATGGGTAAACGGTAGTTAGTTGATCTATTCATTCACTGATACTACATTATATCTGGTCAGTCACTGTCCTGTTCATAGTCCTAGATCCTCAAACAATCATTTTGAATGTTCTTCCCCTCCATTACTTTTTCTTGCTGTGTAACTTGGCAAAACAGCTGTTTTTACCCCAACCTTTGCAAAGATGCACTTTACAGAATGAACACCAGTACGAACCAGCTGGTGGTTGGGTAGAAAACCAGTCCCGGAAAACTGGGACATGGAGAATATGCATTTGTTGGTCATCTCAGAAAACTGGGTCACGAAGTTCAAAGGGTTAAGTTGCTATGGCGGAGAGGTCCCTCCAGGTCTGTGCCAGCTCTGACCAGAGCATGGATATAGATAGCTTAAAGGGTCAAGGGGCAAATGCAGGAAAATGGGATAAGCTTAAATAGGTATCTTGCTCTGCATGGATGAGTTGGGCCAAGAGGCCTGTTTCCTTTTTATGTGCCTCAAAGAATCAATCCTCACATTTCTGTTATTTACCCACAATCCAACAGCTTACTGCCTCTCAAGATAGTTTGCTGCGTATGCATTGACTGCCAAGTTCCTGAATTGCAACACTGAGAGGAGAATAAAAGCACTTTAATGGCTATAACGCATTTTGGGATGTGTGAGGTTATGGAAGGTGTACTATATAAATCCTTTGTCATTCTGCAAATCTGTGGTTCCAAATATTTTGTTCCTCTAAATGCTGTTTAGATGAGGTGAGGCAGAGAAAGTGTGAATTTCCAGTATTGTAGGTGGGAGGAGGGGTGTTGTGGAGATGCCCATTACTAATCCCAAACATTCTTTATAGTTGATCATTTGACCAGTTGGAACTGATAATTGACTTGATTTTGTATAAAAAGCATTTTCTTATCACTTTTAACATACGGTATGTATTTGTAAAATAGTCAAATTTTTGGACCAATTTTTCGGGTCATTTTGGGGGAGGGTCCACTTTTATACAGGTCATACTTTTGACTATGATGAGTACCTGCGTCATTCAAGGTGTCGGTAACTTGGATGGCCAGGACCGGGTGATAAGTTTGCCTTCGGAAGTTCTGGTGGGTGAGAGGCTGGGCCCTTGGAGTCAGTCTGTGGCTGAACTTTTGGGAGCTTGGGTGGGCTGGGGCAAGGATCCGTGGTTGGGGTGTCAGGAGCTCGGGGTGAGGGTTCATGGTCATGGTGTTGGGAGCTCTGGTGGGCAGATGGGCGGGCAGCCGGGGCAAGGATCCGCGGTCAGGGTGTCGGGAGCTCAGCTGGGCAGGCAGTCGGAACGTTGGGAACTCAGGTGGGCGGGCGGCCAAGGCAAGGGTTTGCCAGTCAGGGTGTCGGCAGCTCGGATGGGCAGGCGATCCAGGCATTGGGAGCCCGAATGGGTGGGTGGTGGTCGGGGCCAAAAATAGGGGGATTGACTTTTACACAGGTCATATGGAAAACATGTGGCGGGGTGGGGGGGTTGACTACTACACGGGATCAACTATTCCAGTATTAAAGAACCCATCCCACCCATGTCCTACTCTTGTCTCCACTTTTCTGTTGGGCAGAGATAGATGTGCTCGAAAATACAAACCTCCAGATTCAAGAATAGTTTCTTTCCTGCTGTCACCTGTCTCTCTAAACTGGATCACACACGAGCACTTTGATTATACTTTTCTCCATAATCTTCACTCTGCTTTTTTGCTTATTTCTTTTCTCTGCACTATTTGACTTACTGTGACACAACTCCCTATGAATTGTATGTGTGTAAGTTGACTTGCTTTGATAGTGTACAAAAGGAAGCTTTTTACTGCCTATCGGTGCACAATTAAATACCATTTTCTTTTTGCTGATTTAGTTGTAAAGATATCTCTTCATAGTACTTGATCACTCAGTCAAATCTTTTCAAAATATATCCATAGGTGCTTGATGTTAGGCCTCCTTCTCGACAATTCCTGCCACCTGCTACCAGGGTCTGTGCTTACTGGAGTCAGAAATCCCGATGTCTGTACCCAGGAGCCATCATTCAAAGTAGGTGATATATTTTACTCATAAGTGAGGTGTATGAAATGTGAACTCATCGGTTGAAATACACTGTGTATTCAGAGAATAAAATAAAGTGAAACTCCTGGCATCCAGGATTGAAGCAACCAGCAATCTCGAGCAACCTGATTTAAAAAATCAAGGCAAATAAAATAAATAAGAATAAAATAATAGGTAAAAATACATACGTTTAAAATTGTAAAATTAAATTTTCTCTGAAATAACTCATAAACCTTTGGTGAAGATGGGAGCAAATATTCAGGAGAGCCTTGGCCGAGCTTTGCTCATTGAGGCTGTTTGAATAAAGTTGTGAGAAACAGCAATGATTTAATGAAACATCACTCTCAGGATGAAGAACAGGTTGATGCCACTCACCATTGTCTTCTTATCCCTGCTTAGTAAGTGTTGCCCTGGTCAGAGGCTTTATTTGTAAACTTGGAAGTGGGGGGGAGATAATTATCTATTATGTTAATGTTCCTCTTTCGAGCAGGTCCATGGAGGGGGAGGAACCTGCAGATGCATCAGCAGTTAAATGTTTCCAAAAAATGTGACTGAAAATAAAGTAGAATGCTTTTAAGATTTATATATTCATGCAAGTGAAGTTTGTTCAGTGTCAGTACAGCAGAGTATTTGTGTCTTTTAAACTGTTTATTCCTAATGTAGGTGTATTAGTTCAGCATTGTAAGATAAGACTCAAGCAACTGGAAAATACACTTAACCGGCATCTACCAATCCCTACAGCTGCCAGATAGCAGGGATTTTAATGTAATGCATAATATAACTATCAGTAAGCGATTAGACAAAGTACAAATTAATCAATTTGAGGCAGCCTTGGATTTGAAAGAAAGATTATTAAAAGAAGCAAGCCAAAAAATGTACTGAGCTATCCTCCTTTCACCTCAAAACCAGCCAACCAAAATAGGATTTTGCATTGCCACCAATATCAGTGGCCAGCTTCTTTTATCTGCTGTAATCCAGTTTGTGATACGGTGCATCTTTTATTGGACAATTTAAATTTAATCCACTTTGTCACCATGGTGAAAGCACCATTAAAAGGCAGCTGACAACAGTCGTGGAGATGGTTAAATGAATACCTGTTTTACTATTGGACATTGCATGCGCCATTTAACAGATTTCTCCTCAGTCAACTGGGAACCAGTGGGACAGTTTGATGCAGTGCATGCTGTTGGTGAATGAAGTGGTAATGTGAGAGTGAAGCTTTCAAGATTTCAACATTGAAACAAAGAAGTGTTTTTGGAAATTCTTTCTTGTTTGGTTCCTCTCTGACACATAATATAATCTTGCTCCTCTGGTGTGGAGTTTATTTTGGGGATTTCCTGTAATTTTTCTGTAACCGTGTTAATAAATATTAGTCCAATTTGTGGTTTAGAATTTGGATTTCAATTCTCCAGAAACAAAAAGACCTTTCCTAAAATGGAATCTTTTTGTGGAATTTCCTCTTCAGCTTTGTTGAATCCAAACATTGAACTCATCTCCAGTGGTGAGGTTATTGCTTCCTGGGGCAGTTGTGACTACCTTTGATTCCTGCACCATAATGCCTTATTCTTTCTCCACATTGTTAATTTATTCTGCAGTTTGAATGCTGGCACAGTTGCTTTCCTGGACTCCCCAGTTTGCTCATTGTTTTCCCGGAATATTTGTGAAGCTTTTGATTGCATTTGGATTTGAGTGATATTGCAACTTCTCATTGTACGTTGCAAAAATGCATTCCCATGATATTTTTTGCTTTGGCTGGGATTTATTGAACATTTACTCGCTAAAATTATACGACCGCAGGTTAAACAAAGACCAAGAAATTCAGCTGAGCTATATGTGAAACTCATGTCATCCAATAACAGGCATATTTCCGAGTGGGATCGTGCCAAGTGTAAACGAGGTGTGGATTTTTATGATGTCTGTTCTCTTTTGCTGTTTTCCTCGCTTCCTGCTGACATAAATGTCAATTCTAGTGAAACACACAAATTTGTTTCTATCCTGGTGAGAATTCCAATTGCATTCATCTGAATGGCACTGATGCTGTTCACTTGTAAAAGAGTAATCTCTCAGGAACGCTGAAGGTTGTGTAGCAGGTAGTGCTGCTGCTTCACTGCTCCAGGGGTTTGGGTTTGATCCTGACCTTGGTGTGGAATTTGCATGTTCTACCTGGGACTACGTAAATTTCTTTTGCGTGCTTCAGTTTCCTCTTAAATCTGAAAAACATGCTGAGTCAAAGTTTGGAAAGTGCAGTCAACTCTGACTTCCAGTGTGGAAGTAATGCTAGTACTGACCTTTGCTCCCCCTCCATCATCCTGCACACTTGAGGTAGGTCCAGTCAGTAATTCACTTTAATGAGCAGACCCAGAATCCTATTGCCTGTAATCCACAGGCTCCGTCCGATACGTGCAAGTGCAGCCACAGACAACGGAGCTCAATTTCCAATCGGAGTCTATGGCTAACTGGTTGGTCTGAAGTCATGTATACACCTTGACAGATTAGCCCAATGTTTACACGTGTATCCATGTCTGAGTGTGCACACCCATGCATATACACACGCACTATGCAGCCAGCACATGCATGCACATACACCATACAACACATACTCGTGCATGCTCTCACACACATCCCTACACACAGCTCATACACTACACATACACACACCCACCCCCCCACACACACCTCGTACACAACACGCACAGCACACACACACACACCCTCCCTCTCTCTCTCTCTCACACACATACCCACACACGCGCGCGCACGCACTGTTTGAAAATACCAGCACCCCATTATTTCTGACACAAGGTTATATTGAGGGTTTTTGAGAATGGAGAGAGATAGAAAGCATGAAACTGTAACCCAATTAGCCTGGAATCCATTATTGAGGAAATAATTCAAGTCATGGAAAATCCTACCATGATTAAAAAGTTTTATTAAATGAAAGTAATATTTGACAAGTTTATTAGAGTTCTTTGAGGATATAATGTGCAGAATGGACAAGGGAAACCATTAGATATAGCACATGTTGAAAAAGTGCCATACACTACCTGTAGGGCTAGTTCAGATGATCGGTGGAATCAGAGGGTCAGCGTGCGTCTCAGGGAGAAAGTCACCATTGAAGTATCGTCTCTAGCATTTTGCTCAGGAAATGTGCCTAGAGAGGATTAAAAATTATTTTATACGCATCTGGAATCCACATCTGCTTAGCTTATGGTGTCTCAGTACAATCCCCTCAGAACATCCCTTTTCAGTCATAGCATAAATGATTCTCTAACTACCCCCCCGCCCCCCCCCCCCCCCCCAACATCTACTGGATCTGGGACTGATTCACCTGTTGCCTCGGATATCCAGCCAATGGACGGGAAAAGGGAGGGGGAAGGTAACTGGAATACGTGCTAGGGGAAAGGGCTAAGAAAAGAGGTGTATATAACACTGAGAAGGAGCTGGAAGGGAAAAGCAGGGCACAGAAGAGAGAGGAAAGTGGGAACAGGCAACTGTGAAACAATGGGATAGCAATGAAATGGAATATAAGAGCATGCAATATAAAAAACAGGAGCAGGGAGTAGTCCATCTGGCTGATCTGGCCATGGACTCATCTCCACCTAGCTGCCCTTTCCATAGTTCCCCTATTTAATTCCCCTACTATGCAAAAACCTTGCATAGTATTGAATGAGGGCTTCTCGACTGCTTCTTTGGGTGGAGAATTCCACAGACTCTGGGAAAACCAGCTTCTCTTTATCTCTGTCCTAAATCTACTCCACCAAATCTTGAGGATAGGTGCCAAAGTTCTTATCTCACCTATCAGTGGAAACAACTTCCCTGCTTCTATCTTATTTATCCCTTTCATACTTTTATATGTTTCTATCAGATCCCCTCTCATTCTTCATAATTCCAGCGAGTATAGTCCCAGGCGATTCAACCACTCCTCACAGACTTACTCATTCATCTCTGAAATCCTGTTAAACATCCTCTGTACTGCCTCCAAAACAGGAACTGCATGCAGTCATCTAGATACAACCTCGTCAGTATCCTCTACAGTCACAGCAGAAACTCCTCTCTTTTAAATTCAATCCCGCTATCAATGAAGTCTAGCATTTGCATTTGCCACCTTGATTACCTGCTGATACGATTCATGCACAGGTTCTCCTACGTGCTGTAATCTTTCATCTGGATAAAGGGGCAGATGACATGGAAAAAGAGGCCACAAAGAGATCTTGCTCATGAGGAAGGAAGAAGGTACTGAAAGTTTTGCTTTCTAATTGGGATGGAGGAGAAGCAGTTTAGCATCCATGGAGTTGGGGAGTCGGAGCAGGACCAGGGAGGAAGGGAAGAGAGAGGGTTATCACATTAACTTCTGCCTTCCATAGTGAGCCCTTCTTGAATCCTTCGCCTTACAGGGTCTGGATCAGCAGTTTTAAAGCAGTTGGCCAGAATTTGCAAAGTTACGTTGACTGCATGACAGATTGACTTCTTTCTACAACTTTTACTGAATTTAATCAATGTGGAATCAAAGATTTACAACCACATCTGTGGTTGATGCAATCTCCAGTTTGCAGCTGGACCCATTTATGTTTTAAAAGTTACGCATCACCTGGCACACAGGGTCGTTTTGAGCATGCTTAAACTCTTCAAGCACCAAAAACTGTTACTTGAACGTTAATCTAATAAAAATGGATTCTAACAAAGCAAGAATATAAAGGGCTCCAAAGCTGGAGGGGGAAAGTGAAGGCTGAGACTAAAAACTGGGAACTAGCAACAAAGCAGGTATTCAAGTTGAGGCAAAGGAGATTGAGCGATCCTGTCGAAATAACTTGCAGGCAACACGTTTCCTGAGCTTCTTACTGCTGAACAGTAACTGATTCCATGTGAGCTGTGGAACTCAATGTTCCATATATGTGGAAATTTCTTTACAGACTCAAAGGTGTGGCAAGGGCCTCTTTTTGTCAACATAATAGTGCCCTAAGTTAGGACTTTGCAAACGAGCCTACCACATGTAAACACTTGGTGCTGAGTACAGACCAAGCAATTGATTCCCAAGTGTTGACATTTTGCCATTTTTGGTTCACAATGGGTAAAGATGACAGTTTGGCTTTTTGCTGGAACTTTCATTTAATAAATGGCCAAATGCAAAAGCAATTGTTGTATCTTCCAGTGAAATCTCATTCATCATGAAATAAATAACATTCTGTTGGGAATTGATGCTGAGCGGGTAGTTATAAAAATACATTGCTGGAGAAACAGTGTCCTTTATAGCGAAGGACTCTTTGCTATAATCGACGTTTTGGGCCTGAGCCCTTCATCAAGAGGTATGGAAAAATGTCAGCACCCTTCCCAGCAGAAGAGTAAGGGGGGGAGTTGTAGTTACAAAGGCAGGAGGTGATAGGTGGAGAAGGGAGGGAGGGGACAGCAGTGATCAAGGGGAGGAGGGATGGCTGGGATGGAAAGGGGAAGGTAAGGAGGGAGGGGGAAGAGGAGAGCAGATGAGCAGAAAGCGGAAAAGTCAGTATTAATGCCATCTGGTTGGAGAGAGTCCAGACGGAAAATCAGGTATTGTTCCTCGAATTTGCGGGTGGTCTTGGTGGGACAGTACATAAGGCCATAGACAGACCTGTGAGAATGGGACAGAGACCTCCCAGTAGCCAACCATTTCAGTTCCGTGTCACACTCCCATTCTCACATGACAGTACAATTATGATGTTAAAGGACATTTGGACAGATATATGGCTAGGAATGGCTTTGAATACAGTCAAATGGGACGAGCCCAGAATGCCAATTTGATTGGAATGGATAAATTGGGCCAAAGGGCCTGTTCCATGTTGTATGACTGCTTGCATATAAGGAAATCATTTGGCTCATCAAATCCATGCCAGTTCACAGAGCAATCCTATTCAGTCATTAATTTTCTCCCTACGTTCCCATCAACACCCACACACCCTTATGATTCTACCCTGGGACGTTTTGAAGTAGCCAGTTTTCACTTTTGGGATTTGACAGGAAACTAGAGAACTCAGTGAAATCCATGTTGTCACAGGGAGAATGGAGAAACTCCATTCCATACGTCTCTGGAAACTCCACACAGCCAGCCAAGGTCAGGACTGAATCTGGATGACTGACGTGAGGCTTTACTTGCAGCACCACCACTGGGTCATAGTCTCAGGATAGGTGGCCAGCCATAAGAGCTGAATTGCAAGCAAGATTCCTTTGTCAAAGAAGAGAGTGATTAGAAAGTAAGTGTCAAAAATTGGCAGAAAACATCCTGATAAGAAATTACTGTATATACTTAAATGAAAGTCTCATTTTGTGGATCATTTTTAAATATTAAATATATGGGTCTTCTACTATATGAATACTACGTTTGAGGGGCTGAAATTCACACTAGAATCCAAAGTACCATTTCAGTAGCAGAAGTTCAAATGATCTCTGAATGAATAAAGAACGAAAACACAATGAATTAATAATAGAGTCTGCGCATCAGAACGCAATTCCTACCACAGGGGAGATGGGACATTGGGAGTTCCAATAGGCAGACGGCCAGGGCCAAAGCGAGGATCCGCATTAGACGCTTCAGGAACTCCGATTGGCAGTCGGCTGGGGCTGAGCCATGAGTTCATACCCAAAGCATCAGTACAGGCTGGGGCCAAGATGAAAGACGTAGGTGTACACTTCCAATCTCTTTTCAGTACCAACCGCTCAGTCCAAGATTCCGCCCTGCTCCAGCTCCCTCAACAGCCCCTAAGGCTAGAGCTGGATGAGGTTCCCACCCTGGATGAGACATATAAGGCAATCGAACAACTGAAAAGTGGCAAAGCAGCAGGTATGGATGGAATCCCCCCAGAAGTCTGGAAGGCTGGCGGCAAAACTCTGCATGCCAAACTGCATGAGTTTTTCAAGCTTTGTTGGGACCAAGGTAAACTGCCTCAGGATCTTCGTGATGCCACCATCATCACCCTGTACAAAAACAAAGGCGAGAAATCAGACTGCTCAAACTACAGGGGAATCACGTTGCTCTCCATTGCAGGCAAAATCTTCGCTAGGATTCTACTAAATAGAATAATACCTAGTGTCGCTGAGAATATTCTCCCAGAATCACAGTGCGGCTTTCGCGCAAACAGAGGAACCACTGACATGGTCTTTGCCCTCAGACAGCTCCAAGAAAAGTGCAGAGAACAAAACAAAGGACTCTACATCACCTTTGTTGACCTCACCAAGGCCTTCGACACCGTGAGCAGGAAAGGGCTTTGGCAAATACTAGAGCGCATCGGATGTCCCCCAAAGTTCCTCAACATGATTATCCAACTGCACGAAAACCAGCAAGGTCGGGTCAGATACAGCAATGAGCTCTCTGAACCCTTCTCCATTAACAATGGCGTGAAGCAAGGCTGTGTTCTCGCACCAACCCTCTTTTCAATCTTCTTCAGCATGATGCTGAACCAAGCCATGAAAGACCCCAACAATGAAGACGCTGTTTACATCCGGTACCGCACGGATGGCAGTCTCTTCAATCTGAGGCGCCTGCAAGCTCACACCAAGACACAAGAGAAACTTGTCCGTGAACTACTCTTTGCAGATGATGCCGCTTTAGTTGCCCATTCAGAGCCAGCTCTTCAGCGCTTGACGTCCTGCTTTGCGGAAACTGCCAAAATGTTTGGCCTGGAAGTCAGCCTGAAGAAAACTGAGGTCCTCCATCAGCCAGCTCCCCACCATGACTACCAGCCCCCCCACATCTCCATCGGGCACACAAAACTCAAAACGGTCAACCAGTTTACCTATCTCGGCTGCACCATTTCATCAGATGCAAGGATCGACAATGAGATAGACAACAGACTCGCCAAGGCAAATAGCGCCTTTGGAAGACTGCACAAAAGAGTCTGGAAAAACAACCAACTGAAAAACCTCACAAAGATAAGCGTATACAGAGCCGTTGTCATACCCACACTCCTGTTCGGCTCCGAATCATGGGTCCTCTACCGGCACCACCTACGGCTCCTAGAACGCTTCCACCAGCGTTGTCTCCGCTCCATCCTCAACATCCATTGGAGCGCTCACACCCCTAACGTCGAGGTACTCGAGATGGCAGAGGTCGACAGCATCGAGTCCACGCTGCTGAAGATCCAGCTGCGCTGGATGGGTCACGTCTCCAGAATGGAGGACCATCGCCTTCCCAAGATCGTATTATATGGCGAGCTCTCCACTGGCCACCGTGACAGAGGTGCACCAAAGAAAAGGTACAAGGACTGCCTAAAGAAATCTCTTGGTGCCTGCCACATTGACCACCGCCAATGGGCTGATAACGCCTCAAACCGTGCATCTTGGCGCCTCACAGTTTGGCGGGCAGCAGCCTCCTTTGAAGAAGACCGCAGAGCCCACCTCACTGACAAAAGGCAAAGGAGGAAAAACCCAACACCCAACCCCAACCAACCAATTTTCCCTTGCAACCGCTGCAATCGTGTCTGCCTGTCCCGCATCGGACTGGTCAGCCACAAACGAGCCTGCAGCTGACGTGGACTTTTTACCCCCTCCATAAATCTTCGTCCGCGAAGCCAAGCCAAAGAAGAAAAAAAATATATGTATATTGGCTAAAAATAGGGGATCGACTTTTAAATGGATCAACTTTTACACATGTATATATGACAAACCAGTCACAGTTATTGATCAATCTTAGCATCCTGACATACTGATTGGCCTGGTGTTGTTGCAATGGTCACCCAACTCGGGTGCTGCAAATCTTTTCAGAGCTATGTATATTCATTGGTTGCGAACATTCAAGAACAAGGCTTGTTAGGGAGAATTTAAAATACTTGTGGACTGGACAGGAAAACAGGCCAGAGTTACAAGATTGGCCATGATCTTCCCAAAGGGTGGAGTCCCCTCGGCTTCCCTCCCTTCCCGTCGTTCTTTTTCCCCAAGATTTTTTATGTACTTTATGTTAATTAGCTCTAGTTAGGTCCAAAACTCACTGTGGGCACTACCCTTTTGTTTCTACTTAATTATTCACAAATCAACGATGACATCCTTTGATGGTTAAGTAGCACTGGAACCAGATAAACAAGCTCCCATGATCCAAGCTGAAAGAGGTTTCAGCTGCGATCCAATCACTGAGTTCTGCTTTATTGCAACAGACCTGGCGTTGTTTAAAAAAAAGGGAAGATGTTTGGAAGCAGGGGATTGGTTCACTAAGGGAAAATAAAGAGGCCTGGCAATTGCAAAAAAAAGACACGAGTTTGCATCACTGAGAAAATTATACGGACTGTAGGAAATGTGTTCGGCATTTGGAAAGATGCCAGAGTACTTTGTAAAAATGGGAAGTCATTGCACCCTGCTGTGACACATTAGTAAAATCACTATAATTTGCTAACACTCTGAAAGGACTCGGCTAAATAAGCTGGAAGGTGGAGTTGCAACTTGATGCAGTGAAAAACGTTCTTTTGTATCTGAGGTGGGAGTTGTATTGTTTGCTTAATACAGTGGAAGCTTAGTTTGCTTAGATATTTAATATTTTTTCCACATACACACATTTAGCATTTTTGTTATGCAGTTCCTTTGGGCCTCTCTGAGGCCAACAGTAACATTTACTCTCAAATGGAAGTGATCACACAGTGTTCACCACACACAAAATACAGGATATACAGGAAAGTAACAGGATCGGTGGTGCCTTACTATGTGCACAGGACTAGAGACACTCATTCGCCATCCTAAAATATGGACTAATGACGGTGTATCAGATTAGTGTTCCCTTTTGGATTAAAGTGATAGAGTGGATTTGGTTCAAATCACTGTCGGGTCCCTGCTTTGCGTTTGAAGTTATTCAAGAAGGATGTAGATAGATTAATTTGGACCATCCTCTATTTGATCATAACACTAATGGAACAGCTGACTCATTCCTAAGCCTCTCCTGTGAAGCTCAATGCCTGAAGTCAAATTTTTCCCAATTCTTGGAAATTCTCTGACTCCAATAGGTTTCTCTTCACTTTTCATAATCACTGGATCCGTCCAACAAGGAATATCATCTGGAACTTGTCCCCTTCCATTAGCTCACTTCATCTTTGACCAATGGTTGTCTGAGAAACTGATTACTTTCCCAAATCAAACCTGCTTCTTTTCCTCTGCATTTTATAATGCATGACTTCCAATGCTATTATTTCTTATCTCATTAAGTAAACAGTCCAGCTATACAGAGTCAAAGCCATTCATTACCTCACCCGCTTCCTACTTCCAGCTGTTCTTCTCAGAATTGAGGACCACTAACTCTTGAAGCCTGTCCTGTTTATGAAGAATGTTCAGGCTAGACATCATTGTGCAAGACCCTTCCCTGGACTATGTTATCCTGGCAACTGAATACCCAAGGAAATACCTCTTCCAGTTACGCATCCCTGGCAGGAGAGAAGTGGTCCTCTGATCTACCACCAGCTTTGTGGCCCCACGGTTTGAAGTCACTTTCCTTTCGGTGCACTGCCCCAGTGCAGAGTGTGCAAAGAAATCAAGAGAGTCTGAGCTTGGTAGGTCATAAGAAAGATTGGGAGGATTGTTTAAGGATTGGAGATGGGATGCAGGGTGAAGGTGAACACCAACTCTTTGAGCCTGGGCTTCCGATCGGGTGAGCTAACCAGTCAGTCAGGAGTGATTGGTGAGTCATGTTGGAATATCACTGGATGGGAGGTGTCAGAATCAATGGAGAGATGATAGGTGAGAGAAGTTACCCAACTGGGTTTCTAATGCTGGCCCGGGACCTATTCTGTGGAAGCCCAGTAGTAGGCTTGCTTCCCAATCACATTGTGACTCATTTCACCTTCGTGTGGGCACCTGATCCAGTGAACTCATCATCAGTGGAAGTTAATTCATTATCAGCATGTCGTGATCCAGAAACGCTGTAATTACATTCACTAGTGAGGATGTGAAGACCAGAAGAAGCACCACTGATTTCATTCCTGTGGCACTGAAAGAGGCAACACTGCATAATTATGTTCCTTTGCCCGTGAATCAGATGATGGAACTTAGCACAACACGGTCCATTCCATTCATGCCAATTGAGAGCCCTCTGGCTGGCTCGACTGTGAGGCAGAAGCACACCAAAATAAAACCTTACTTGAGGATGTCTTCTTTTTTTCTTCTTTGGCTTGGCTTCGCGGACGAAGATTTATGGAGGGGTAAATGTCCTCGTCTGCTGCAGGCTCGTTTGTGGCTGACAAGTCCGATGCGGGACAGGCAGACACGGTTGCAGCGGTTGCAGGGGAAAATTGGTTGGTTGGGGTTGGGTGCTGGGTTTTTCCTCCTTTGTCTTTTGTCAGTGAGGTGGGCTCTGTGGTCTTCTTCAAAGGAGGTTGCTGTCCGCCGAACTGTGAGGCTCTAAGATGCACGGTTGGAGGCGATATCAGCCCACTGGCGGGGTTCAATGTGGCAGGCACCAAGAGATTTCTTTAAGCAGTCCTTGTACCTCTTCTTTGGTGCACCTCTGTCTCGGTGGCCAGTGGAGAGCTCGCCATAGAACACGATCTTGGGAAGGCGACGGTCCTCCATTCTGGAGACGTGACCCACCCAGCGCAGCTGGGTCTTCAGCAGCATGGATTCGATGCTTGCGGACTCTGCCAGCTCAAGTACTTCGATGTTGGTGGTGAAATCATTCCAATGAATGTTGAGGATGGAGCAGAGACAGCGCTGATGGATGCGTTCTAGGAGCCATAGGTGATGCCGGTAGAGGACCCATGATTCAGAGCCGAACAGGAGCGTGGGTATGACCACGGGTCTGTACACGCTGATCTTTGTGTGTTTCTTCAGGTGCTTGTTTTTCCAGACTCTTTTGTGTAGTCTTCCAAAGGCGCTATTTGCCTTGGCGAGTCTGTTGTCTATCTCTTTGTCGATCCTTGCATCAGATGAAATGGTGCAGCCGAGGTAGGTAAACTGGTTGACCGTTTTGAGTTCTGTGTGCCCGATGGAGATGTGGGGGGCCTGGTGGTCATGGTGAGGAGCTGGCTGATGGAGGACCTCAGTTTTCTTCAGGCTGACTTCCAGGCCAAACATTTTGGCAGTTTTCGCAAAACAGGACGTCATGCGCTGGAGAGCTGGCTCTGAATGGGCAACTAAAGCGGAATCGTCTGCAAAGAGTAGTTCACGGACAAGTTGCTCTTGTGTCTTGGTGTGAGCTTGCAGGTGCCTCAGATTGAAGAGACTGCCATCCGTGCGGTACCGGATGTAAACAAAGCTCTGCATACCAAACTGCATGAGTTTTTCATGCTCTGCTGGGACCAAGGAAAGCTGCATCAGGACCTTCGTGATGCCATCATCATCACCCTGTACAAAAACAAAGGCGAGAAATCAAACTGCTCAAACTACAGGGGAATCACGCTGCTCTCCATGGCAGGCAAAATCTTCGCTAGGATTCTCCTTAATAGACTAATACCGAAAATGTCCTCCTAGAATCACAGTGTGGCTTTCACGCAAACAGAGGAACTACTGACATGGTCTTTGCCCTCAGACAGCTCCAAGAAAAGTGCAGAGAACAAAACAAAGGACTCTACATCACCTTTGTTGACCTCACCAAAGCCTTTGACACCGTGAGCAGAAAAGGGCTCTGGCAAATACTAGAGCGCCTCGGATGCTCCCCCAAGTTCCTCAACATGGTTATCCAACTGCACGAAAACCAACAAGGTCGGGTCAGATACAGCAATGAGCTCTCCGAACCCTTCTCCATTGACAACAGCGTGAAGCAAGGCTGCGTCCTCGCACCAACCCTCTTTACTATCTTCTTCAGCATGATGCTGAAACAAGCCATGAAAGACCTCAACAATGAAGACTTGAGGATGTACCAGCAGCTTTAATGGCCAGTTTTATGCTGAATGATCCAGTATAAAGAATCCAGAGTTTCCCTTTCGTTTCACAAACTGGTCTTGCTGCTTTGTGCGAATTTAATAAATGACCAGGTACTAATTGTATTTATCTTTTAACCTGATCTACAACACTTGATTCATATCCCTGCCTTAAGCAAGCTTATTATATTATTTACTTATATTTAAGGCCATTCTTCTATTTGTTTACATCAATTTGCAACCCATTGTTTAAGTCAGAATTACTGGACATCATGCACATTTTCGTGTAATCGGCAAATCTCAGAGTCCAACCATTTACATTCTCGTGTAATAATTAATGACATTTGTGAAGAATTACAAGCTTGCATTGTGTGTTGCATTTGGAACTGGGTGAAATCACGGAAATATCACCATCAAATTGGACGCCAAAAGCTGAGTTCAAGGGTTAGATTTTAACAAGGAAGAAAACAAAGAATGAAAAAACAGTTCTGGGAGGATGTTCCAGAGCTGAAGTCTTGGAATGTGAAGGCACAGCCACTATTGGTTGGGAGATTAAAGTTGGGAATGTTCGGACAGGTACAGTTATCTAGGCCTGGAGGAAACTACAGAGAGGATGACACCTTTCCTTATAGCAGGCATCATTCCCAAGATGTTTTAGTGTCACAAAACGCAGCTACATCCTGTCGCTTTACCTAAACAGGGGTGTAAAATGAAGATCGCTCTGCACATTTTGTAAAGGATGCAGTGGAGATTCATTCAAGTTGATCCTGCGACGGAGCTCCACTTATTTCTTTGATCCGTGGAAATAATTGTAAATGCTAAGTGCGTTGGCAGGGATGCTGTATAAAAAAAAAGCAGTGTTTGTCAGGTGCAGAAGTGACAGCAAGATTTAGTTTACGTGCAAAGCCACACACGTTATTATTAGTTACCTTCCTGCATGACCTTCACTGTGTTCATCCTGTTTGTCAGTTGCAATCACTCCCAAAGACAAATTAAGCGGATAGGCCCACTCATCACCAACCACTGTAGAAACTTTGGATCATGGGCTGTTGTCTGATTGCTGTCTGACTGTGCCACATTTCGAGGTGCAAGTCCACAACAGGTTTCCACAGAGCAGCTGCAGGTATGTGGTGTGAGTGTGACCTCGTATTGTCATCAGTCCACAATAGATTGCGCATGTTGCTCCATGCATGCATGACCAGTGAGATGAATGATGCCTCTCTCAGCCTCTCCAACAAATTGACCAGAGAATTATTAAGTTAATTAAACCATAAAGCTGAAGAAAATTCTTGACTGCATGCACAATGTTGGACCAACTGGAATGAGCAAGAGATTAATAAATTCATAATTTAATAGTGGTTTTAGAGGGTCTGTTTCACTTTAGATTTCCTGGGATATTGTTATTATTCAAATTGGCACTTCCTGCAGTTGTATTACGTGTGTGGTCTTGCTATTTCTCAGGCCTGTTCAAGCTAATATTTTCTCGCAGCAGTTCCAAAGAGCTTTCAGATTATAATTAGCAGAAATGGATAAATGAATTTACACATGCCTGTGGCCTGCAACAGTGTTAATCATAATTTTAAATATCCTAACTCAGGTTTTAACATTTGTGTAAATGCAGGTCAAGATATTCAAACGTTTATGAATTTGTCCATCAAAAGAAATCTCACCATTTGCAATCTCACCTGAAGGATAAAGTGGAGAGACCATCAAATTTGTGCCAAGTTGAGGATGTAGTTGTCAATTTTCCTGTGGGCCATACTGAGACCCATCAACAATATCAGAGAAATTAATTTAAAAAGCCAACCAAAGCCTGAGATAGATGCCATTTCGAGCGCGAGTGTCGCAATGACTGTTGGGATTATTTACTGAAGAGGAAGGTTGATCTTTGGTTAGCTGTACTCAATTTTGCTTTACTTTTTGAATCAGGGAACCTGTGGGAATGACACCTTCTCTCCCAACCCTACTATTGTCATAAACACCACCGATCACGTGCTGCTTCCAAGTTGGTTTCTGAAATCAGACTGCGGTTTCTCAGTCTTAACGATGCTTCTAACTTAGTTCATTTGTACAACACAAGGAGGACATTGTCATACCTTCATCACCATGGTTTCTACCGCAACCCATGTTTGCTGCAGATGCTTTCTGATGAATAGAAGTGCAGCCTCAGGCAATGTTGCAAAGTAAAGACAGACCCAACAGGGCACATCTTTTGCTGCAGTTTGTGGAAGAAACATTTAATTGAATGTGAGAGGAATGCCAAAATTCTTTCTAATGTCTGTTCCCCGCGGAGCTATCCCACCCCTGTACTCCAAATGGCATTGTTAGAATGGGAGTTCATTCCGGGACCTCTTCAGGTCTAGAATTGGTGCTGGACTGACAGCTGCTCCCCATTCAGAAGGCCTGGATATATTTAAATACTGAGCTTCAAGCTTCATCACTAAACATTGCCGCCACAGGCAACTTCTGAAAGAGTCTCAAATTGTGTTCAGCAAGAAAATTACCTTTAATTAACAGGAATGGACTATAATAGCAGCAAACAAAATGACAACCGTGCAGCTTATCCTAATAAAAGCAACAAGGATTTTGATCAGTTGCAATAAAAAATGATTTGATTTTTTTTTCCAAATGATTGCATTGGGCACTGATCTGCTGAGCTGCAGTCCACTAACCTAACGATAAATACTGTGCAGCTCTCTCCACCCCACTCCTTCCTTCCCAACATGCGATACACCAAAGCAGAACAAAATAATCATAAAACGTTACAAGTACACAAACTTGAGTCAGACAATGCCGGAGCTAACTAAGGAGGCAGGGGTAAACACTGGCCATTATTCACTTTGAGCCTGAATGAAACGTATTTACATTACCAGCGATAGCAGCAGAATTGGGCCCTCTTAACTACAAAGGGTGAACGTCAGAAGTGTCATTTGAACAGCCATCTAAACCTGCAGCAACCATTTTCAACAGTTTTGCCTTTACCGACTTCAGCTGAAACAATAACTCAGCTCAATCAAACTGTCAAAATCGAGTGAATTGAGATTTGCAAGCTAGTTTAACAAACATTGATGGGCACATTCTCATTAAATCAAGGAAATCGTAATTGACCCAGCATGGATCTCCGCATCTCGCTTGTGTGATCAACCACGAGTGGAACTTGGCTGAAGTACCATTCCTTTAAACAGCTGGAAAGGGCTAAGCACAGTCCTGATTCAATTAACGATAAGTGGAACCAGCACCTTGAGTGCTTCAAATTGAGCCAAGTTTTTTTTTTCATCTAAATTAACATTCTGCAGTGTCTCTTCGTTTCTTTGGTGTTGCTGCAAGGACTTTATCACTCAGAAGAGGCAAAGCTAACAACAGTATATCCTTTGTTGAAGGCAATCTTTCTCAAAGAAAGCAGCAGAATCTGCTCTAACAATGTGTCAAGGCTAAACCACGCGGTGCATTCACTTCTTAAAGGTACATTCGCATGGATTGCTTCCCTTTAAAATACAGTCTCAAACACTTGCAAACAACCAGCTACCTCATAGTAATCCACTCGTATAATTTAATGTGTAGAACCATACAGTGAATCACTTACAGACATATAAAGTCGTATGTTCAACTGAATTCAATCTCTTCGTCAAAAAAGAAACAAAACTGCTGGAGGAACTCAGTAGAGTGGGGAATTAAGGAATTATTGTCGTTTCCCGTCAAGGCCCTGCATCAGGACTGATGCTTAATTCTTTTCCTCCCCAGATGCTGCTCAACCTCCTCAGTTCCTCGAACAGTTTTTTTTTGATCCTACCACTGCAATCTCTTGTGTCTCCTTGATTTCTTAGACTCCATTAAAAGATACGTCGGGTATCCCAGACTTTGAACACATTCTGTATTATGCAGCTTGCATACCCATCAACACAAATGTTTCGTAACTAATGAAATGATTCCAGTAGACACAATTACTCAAGGCATTTGACACACGACTAAATATCATAACCTCTGTCTGCCTTTGGTGTCTTTTCTGTATCTTCCTGTCTTTATTTGGTTGTTTTATTTGCATATTGACTCCACTCCTCTTTCAAATTCTAAACCATGCCTCTCTCTTTTTCTTCCTTCCTCACGTTTGCTTTCTCTTTTGAGGCACCTGATCATCACCAACCCATTGAAACCCTCTGGCTCAAGCCCTGCTGCAGCACCCCCATGACCCATTGGTTGAGGTAGCTTCATCTTCCATTGCCTGGTTTAGGAATGGAACTGCCAGCCTGAGTATTACTTATTGCTATTTTTCAAGGCAAAGTAAAGACAATCTGAGGTTCCCTGATCACGTATACAGGCCATTTGGGTTACGGAAATTTGCCCTCACAGTTCATGACTCATCCCCCCACAGAAGCCTAATACGCCTAAGATTGTCTGATCTCGGAAGCTAAGCATGCTCAGGTGTGGTCAGTACTTGGAGGGGAGACCTCCTTGGAACACCAGGTGCTGTAGGTTTCTGTGAGGGGCACTGGACAAAGTGGTGACTTTCTGTCCGCCTTACGGTGGACAAAGTTAAAGAATTTCATGTATGTTACATTCTCGATGTAGTGACAATAGTGGAACCTTTAACCTTTAAAAATTTGATAAATAGAATAAAACACCCTCTCAGGAAACCTATGTGGGAAGAAAAAGTAAACTAACAAATATTTTTTTCCCTCAAAGCACGTTCCTGGGCATTTGTGCATGATGTAGCCTTGTGTTATGTGATTCCCGGACTGTTTTCTAGCAAGACCCCTCCCCCCACCACCCCTCATCCCGCACTCCTGCAACAGTGAATCACCTGTACGTGGCAGCTAACCTGAATAATGGGAGTCATGGTTGATGTTCCACTTAATTTTATTAATTTTTCTCATTGACTCTTCATCGCACCAGCCATTCCCATTTGCATTGGTTTCAGAGAGTAAACTTTGCTCCAGTACTTTTTCCAGCATTGCCTCCATTCCCATTCTCCATGTTGATTTGTGACCAGTCTTGTGTCAGACATGGAGCTTTTCTGAAGCACTTACTCCAACAGGTGCTCCCTGTCTGCTTCTTGAAATCTCCTTGGGCTTCCACACTTTCAGTTATATCTTTATCACCATATCTAGACACATAGGGAATCCATGCCATTCTGCTTGCATGCACTCAGCATCAAAGGTATTACTTTGTAGTTTCTCCCTGTGCTGTTGAAATTTTTGTTTGGTTCCCCACATTGGCTCTTAATTAATGGCACTCCATAACTGCTTTTGAGAGTTATATTTAGTGCATAATTTGATATCTCATCTAAGGTAGATACTTATAAATCTTACCATGTTTGAGTGTCACTCATTATAAGTACAATTCACACTCAGATAACCATGGGATGACTCGCTACTTCTGAATCTTAGCTCTGTTCCAACACAGGTACTACAGACACTTCACTCAAAATCAATACCTTGAGATTCTATGCCAATTTTAAGAGCCAGAATTTCTATTACCTAGGGCACCTGTAAAGAGTTCACTGAGGGGGGTCAGCCAACATTTTTCTGTTGAAAGATTATTGACAATTGTCTGAGTCTCCTCTGACAACCTCTGCACTTTCAGATCAGCATGAAACTTCTTCCCTCACTATCTCTCATCAACTGAAGGGACATCAGTTTAATTTCCTTCTAAAAAGCATTTGTTTTGTTCTCGCATCACCCCATGAACCTTTGATGGCTATTCCGACATTTCTCTGTTTTTCTGAGCCTTTCAACTTCACCTGATGACTTGATTGAAATTTCTGGGGCTCATTAGTAAGGCCAAGGCAGGAAGTTCACACCCTGCAGTTTCTAAAAACACATATTCTACTCATTGAAATTCTGTTTTGCAAATTCTCAGTCTTTTCTTTGTTAGTTGCATTGTAGCCTTTGACTCACTGCTCCCGAGAGCCAACTTGTTTGAGCTGGACTCGGTCCCTTTTAATCCTTCAGTTGCTCCACTGTGAAATCATTCAGGGATGCCTACGCCATAGAAGTTCCCTCCTCTCTTCGAAAGGAGTTCTGTGAGAGTCCCTCTCTCGCTGCTCTCCATCTGTAATCACAGCTGTTCTCCAGCTCGGAGACGACTGCCTGCTTTTTTCTTGTACAGTAAAACCCTTATTATCCAGAATTCAAGCAACTGACAAAAAAGATTGCCAAAAATAAATAGGTAAAAAAATACGGAAATTTTAAAATGGGCATGCCTCATTGTTTGCCAATCACACAACATGCTGTCTCAAGCCTCTGGAAAATTTGCTTATCCGGCATCATCCAATCCCCTTGAAGGAGGGCTCAGGCCTGAAACATCGGTCTCGTGTACTATCAAACCAAGACTACCCGTAAATTAGAGGAGCTACGTCTCATCTTCCATCTCGGCACTCTCCAACTGGATGACATTAACCGACTTCTCTGGTTTCCCCGTTCTCTCTCTCTCTTCCCCATCCCTCTGTCTTCTTTCCGCCACCTCTTTCCTCTCTATTTACAGAGCCACCCCCACCTCCCGCTCAGTCTGCTGGTGTGCCCTCCCTCTCTTATCCACCTATTACCTCCTACCTTTGGGACTGTGCCCCTCCCCCTGCTATTTTGTTTGGGCAACTGTCTACATTTTGCTCATCCCTTGATGAAGGGCTCAAGCCTGAAACATTGGTTACGTATCTTTATATTTGTAACATAAAGGACACTGTTGGACCTGCTGAGATTTTCCAGCACTGGGTTGTAATTTTGTTTGCTGCTATTATAGTCCATTCTTGTTAATTAAAGTCATGGTGTCTTCAGACTTTCGTGTTTACTCTTACCTTCATACTCCCCATAATGTGTCTTTCCTCAGGACTTGCAAGTTGTTCACCTCAAAGAACATAAATTTATGCAAATTGGTTTTCCCTCTTCCACTTCCTGCCATCCTTCCAGTTCTCCATTCCTATCCAGAGAAAACAGACTCTCGTTTCACTCTTATAGATTTCTCTCCCTTATTTCTCTCACAGGAAGCAACATCTCATCCTCACTGCCAATGAGGTGCCTGCATTTTCCTTTCGCTTTTTTTGAGTACCGTCACTTGTCGAAAATAAGCCAATTGTCAAATTAAACAGCATTAAGATCATACACACAGTAGGTTAAGGCAGAGTAAATGAAAAAAAAAACCATATTCCTTGTGTAAAATGGGGAGGGCTCAGGTCAGATAAATTTCTGGAATAATAAGGGCACAGCAAAAGATACAGTGGAGCAGACCTGAATAGCAAAGTTCATGTATGAGATCTTAATACCCTCAAACTAATTCTGTGCCTGCTATTTTAATGAAGAGAAACCAAAAAAATCACTTCAGGGAAAAAGTACACACACAAACCATCCATGTTAAAACTGCACTGATCAACATTTCTGTCATTTGTGATTTATTCTGACTGTGTTTATCTTTTGGTCTGTTCAAAGAACTGTTTCAACAGGGCCCACAAGAGTGTGACAGTGCCCAGGTACATTGTTGCCTGTCTTCGAGGATTTATAGTGGAGCTGTGAACATTAGATTCCACAGCTTGTCCATTGTTAATAAGCAATCAGTTCACTGTGATCAAGTGACACAGATTCCACCTGAATCTGCAAAGCTTAGGCAGTCCGTGATGTGAAAGGTAACCCTGGACAACAGTTCTTTTTACAAAAGGTTTGCTTCCTGAAAGAAAATGAGACATTACGATAGACAACTTCTTGCTGAACACAAAGATCACTTCAGATTTGATGTTTCGTGTAGGAAGTTGGAGAAACATTAAATTAACTTTTATTGAATTTACCCTGTTTAATCACATGCATTAGTTCAACTGGCCTAAAAATGCTTTGCTTCTGATTTTCATTTGTACTCAGCATCTGATGCCTCTCATGTCAATGTACCACAACAGTCAGCCAGCATTGATGGATTCCAGTGGCCCTGATACTGATTTTCCATCATTGCAATGTCCTGGTGAAATTTTTCACTGTGTTTGTCACTGACGGCACCGAGATCAGCAGGGAAGAGGACCAAGTGCGAATGCAGAAAATGAATTTTCAATAACATGTTGCACTTCGTGGTTTTGAATGCTTGAAAGGGACTTAAAATATGACAGGAAATCCCAAAAATGGATTATATCTAAAAAACGGTGCATGATAGGAAAGATTTCAGATGATTTTCGTGACCTGCTGTCCAAAATCCATTAAATGCACCCAAAAGTATTCAGGAAGCATAATCTTTGTTGTTAAGTGTAATCAGTAAAGGTGTAGGAGACAAAAGAAAAGATCATTGTTCTCATTTGCATGTGATCAGTAAGTTCCATCTGTGTATTGTACATGACTGTCATAATTGATGTTAATGGGGAGTCATGGGCAAAACTCTCCCCACTATTGAGTACATCTATGGGGAACGCTGCCCTCAGGGAGCAGCAGCAATCGTCAAAGACCCTCACCACCCAGCACTCACTCAGTTCTTGCTGCTGCCATCAGAAAAGATGTATCAGTGCCACAAGACTTGCACCACCAGGTTCAGGAACAGCTGCTCCCCCTCCTCCATCAGACTCCTCAACAGCAAACTCAGTCAGGGACTCATTTAAGAACTCTTAGTTGTGCAATATATTGATTGTCTTTTGTTCTCTCCGAATTGCACAGTCAGTTTGTTTACATTCGTTATTTGTTTATAGTTCTTTTATTTGTTTACATGTTTACGCTGTGTGCAGTTCATTTTTTGCACTACCAATTAGTGGTAACTCTGCCGCGGCCACAGGAGAAAGGAATCTCAGGGTTGTATGTGATGTCGTGTATGTACTCGGACAATAAATCTGAATTTCTGAAACCTAATTTAATGAGCTTATGCTGCCATAGTTTGTGCGACAAAGGATGAGATTCTGCTGCAGAGATTTGGCATGAAGACAAGAAATTGAGAAGGGGTCTTCTCCAAAGGACAAAACTGAGGACAGCATTTTTCACTGGGCTAGGTAATAATTTTAGTGAAGGAATTCAGAAGTGTATGACAGAGATAGTGACGTGACTTGAAGCAGCATGTTTTAATGGCTGATTGGGAGAATAGTGAAGTAAAGAAGTGCCTCGTCATTCAGTTTGGACCAGATGAAGGCCAACTGGGACTTGTGTTTCATGGAATAATTGTAGTCTGGAGCAACGGTATGTAAATACTTAAAAACACATAAATCACTAAAAACTAATATTGTTACATTAAAAAAAAATCAACAGGCTGATGGGATGAGTGATTCGAGTGGTAGTTCAGTTAGGCAGAACTCTGTACGGATCCATTCCAGAAGACATGATTCCATGGATCCAAAAAAGTACATTGGCATCAGATTGCAGTATTGTATTGTCACAATAATATCAGATCTTAAAGAGGGCAAGGTCAAATCATCATGGTTTATATCTCAGCCGAGTTCTTTATAATGATTGAGCAATACAATAGGATTCAAAGAAATATTATCTCCTGCTGGAGGACGAAGGAATGTTATCTTAAAGTCTGAGCTGGTCCATTTTTAAAATTTTTTATTTTTCACACAGTGAACCATACTGACCAAAATACATTTAGTGTAAAATTAGAAAGCACTTTTTCATCCAAAGTTTAATAGAAATCTGGAATTCTTAACACCACCCCCCACTACCCCCCCCCCCCCAAAATAAAACACTGACGTTCTTTCTATTCCAGAAATTGAGTCTGGCCTATTCTCCCCCTACCTCACCTCCCTTGTTCTGCAGGCCTGAGGGATACATTTGCAGATGAATATGAGTTTACTTTTAATTACATATTTAATAAATATTTGTGACAGGATTGATTTTTGATTTTAAAAAAGAGAGGTATCAAACAATAGGGAACTTGTCTAGAAAAATACAAAGGAAGTGGTGGGGATCATCCTTCAGAGAATGCTTGAACAGGCTGGAAGGGCTGAATGGCCTGTTCTTGATCTGACCCTCCATGTACTTGATTCCCTTTTTTTGTGCAGGTGTTTTTCAGAATGTGCTCAAAGAAAACTGGACTTTTGGCCTTGCCCATGAACCAATGTGTAAAGTGGATCAGTGCAGATGCAATGAGGCAAGGTTTAAGGAGAAAAAGTGGGGAAAATATGTCTGGCTTGAGCGTTTTGCAAGGAGATAAGGGAGGCACAGGTCAGGTACATGACTCTGGTACAATTGTCAGCAGCGAAAAACAATATCATATAATTACCTACCGAAGGCCACTTCCACAGCTGCTGCGCAAACATTTAAATTTGAATTAGTACTCCATTAAGGTGATGGATTTGTGATGCATGCTGAATATTGCAAGCTGTGTAAATGATGCTGCTATTCACATTGAGAGAGGGGTGATGGATGTTGATAATATTGGAGTGAAGTGGAGAGAAATGCCGGCGGTATGAATGTTTGAGATGAGAACAGACTGGTCATATCCGTCACTGACGAGCTCCAAGGTCGAATGTGACTGGGGAGTACAAGATCCAGATGTCATTCATCAAAGCCTAGTGGGAAGTTGTGCTATTAACTCCCTCTGACTCAGGACTTTTGCTCAAAATCAGAGCACTTGTTCAGACAGCTTGGGTTTTGTAGTCTTTCTGAATCTGCTCTACTTTTATAAAATAATAGTCCATGCTTTGTCAACATTTTCTTTCTTTTCCAATAGATGCTTTGGCCATTGGGAACATTCATTTGGGAAGGGTAACAGGTTGAAAATCAGACCTCACCGCCCCTATTTCCTCCTTGTTTGATGGTCTCAAAGCACATCTACATGCATCAGTTTCTTTAATTTTTAAAAAATCTTCATAAACACTTGGATACACAGCACGGTAACAGGCCATTTCAGTCCACAAGCCCTTGCCGCCCAAATACACCCGATTGACCTACATCCCTGTACACTTATGCAGAGTGGGAGGTAACCGGAGCCCCCGGGGAAAACCCACACAGACACAGGGAGAATGTATAAACTTCTTACAGACAGCACGGGATTCAAAATCTGGTGCTGTAACAGCATTGCATGAACCACGACGCAAACCGTGCCACCCCAATCTCTACATTAACCATGCTGCCTGCATGGAAAAAGATGAGATGGATCATTTTTCAAGCATACCTGCGACCACCTATAAATAAGTAAAAAATAAAGGACGTATGTCCTGTTTTGGGCACCCCTCCTGAATAATGGAAGACGTGTTCATGTAGAATTTAGGAAACGCTTTTTACAAAATCTTCTGTGTGGTGAAGAAGAGCAGGCATGCGTCCCTAACCCCATAGTCTTTACCATAACCGCAGCAACACTTGGCATGTTGACACCCTGCTGTTGGAAAGGCTGCCTGTCAAATAAAGCTTTCAAAGATGAAGGCCAAGCTTCAGGCTGATTTAAAACTTCTGTGCTGGATCCGTGGATTGAAGTTTGAAGCGCCAAAAAAAGAGTACCAACATCCTCAACCCCACCCTCCTCCCCCTCCCTATATTCAGCTTCAGTATAGATGGGTAAATTAAATGCATTCATTGAGTCTTTTGGTATGTTGAAGGTGCAGATGGATCTTTGAGCTCTATTGTTTCCAGGGATTAGGCAGGAAAATAGGGCTGTCAAAGGTCTGAATCTGTCACGATTTATTAAATGGGAGATCTGGCTCAAGGATTGAAGATTCAATTTATTGTCATAGAAAATAAAACAGTGTCATATTCCATGAGATTTCTTTTTGCCTGCTGCAAGGCAGACCGATTGACTACCAGCAGGAATTGCGTAGGCAATTACAGTCTTACAGTCAGAGAGAGAGAAGCAAAAAGAGAATCCCTCCAGAGTCACTGAGTGTCCGTGACACTGAGCTTCCGCAGCCTCCGCAGCAACACAGAGTCCAGTCCAAACCATTGGCGACCCGATCTCCAGGTCCAAAACTCCGACATGGTCAGGAACCCTTCAGGGCCCTCGGCTCCTCCTCGCATCCTGGTTCCGATACCCAGTACCCCTCCAGCCAGTTCAAGCCAGTCTCCAGCAGTCCGCAGTCCGCAGTCCGGCGTGAGTCTCCCGACAGCGGTCTCTGGCAATCTGCAGCTTCCGCGGGTTCCTCGCGTCGAGCCGCCAGCAGCCCGCTGCATGCACTGGTCCCTCAGCCGCAGAGCCCCCACACTGGTCCGCCGCCATGGTCACTGTCCCCACGGGTCGTCTCCTCCACTTGTCCTTCTCAGTTGGGGGCGGTGGGGGGGGGGGAGAGGTGTGACCTTCCCATCGTCTGGTGCCCTGCTCCAGTCCTCCGTTTCCCTGGTGTCTGCAGCCCCTCGTGGCAGCTGCTGATCACTAGGTGCCACCATCTTGGGTGCTGACCCGCAGTCGCGCGAGTTCAAATAAAACTACCATTGGCTCCTTAACGGGGCATTCTAAACCCACGCGGAGCCGACAACAGTTGACTGGGCCCCGCAGGAGTGCTCCATCACCACTCCCTCACTCCCCGCGGGTCTGCACCAGCGGCTCCAGCAGCGTCGCCATCTTTTTGAAGGATCTCTTTAGCCTTATTCCTGTTCTTTTATTTCATGGAAAAGGTTGTTGCTGAGATCCAGATCCATTTAACCATCTGGGAGAAAGACAGATGGCCTAATGCTGGTGTGATTGGATGAAAACCAATCGTCTGGCACTCAACAGCAGCTACAATCCCAATATCTTGTGAAAGAAATTAATTAAAACATGGACATCCATATTGTATAAATTAAATGAAATCTGCCCAGGCATTTAATATCATCTCAAATGTATTAAATTTTAATGAATTTTCATCCATTGATACAGTCCACAGTAAAACCCCCGGTTTTTGCTACTGATTGGGATTGGCAGATGCCGTTCATGTGAATTTTCCAGATGCTTGAGATTACATGTTGCATGATTGGTGAACTGAAGGGGCGCCAATTTTAAACTTATGATTATTTTACTGATTTAATTTTTCACTATTATTTTGTTGGTTGCTTGAATTCCGGATAATGGGGATTGTACGTATATCCATGAAGTTACTTCAATCTTGATTTCTTTGTAAGTTGAAGTTACTGAATAACTCAATTCAAAATATTTTGCTACTTGTTATTTCTAATACTGTTGCTTTGTACGTTTAATCTTTTACCAACTATGAGGAGCTTGAATACTTAATATTTTGAACATGTCAGTTTGCTTTGCCCAACAGGAAGACCCCTTGAATAAGGTTCAAAGGAAGTTTTATGCAGGAAAGGATTTCAACAGGAATTAACTTAATGCAAAAATAACATAGTAATAGATCCACTTCCCATTAGACCATCATCAAAGTGCATCATCCCTACTTTGTGTCTGTACCATGGCTGCAACTTAAATCCAAAGACCATGCATTCATTTCGCACACAGCAACCTGGAAAATGGCACTGATAATTGGAGCTGTACGTCAGTGGTTACAATGTCAGACCCAAGGAGGAATCAATCCAGTATGATTTAGGGATTTTGTGAAATTTATCACCAATCAATAGCCACTGGATCCAACAATCAAGAAGTGCTACTTCACTCAGCACAGACTAAATACTTAATTCCTGTTCAAGATTGCTTTCAATCCCACCGAGCCAGAGGAAATATACCTGCCACTTGTAAATGGGTACAGTCTTAAGCTGCAATCAAATTCAACAGTCATAAGTTAACATTTTTTTTCTATTTTATCAGCTCTAATTTGTGATTTTGTATCTTACAATGAAAGAAGGATATCTTTCTGCTTCCCTTCAATATATCCGAGTGCTTTGTAGTTAATTAAGTACTTTTGAATGTTATAGGAAATGCAGCAACCATTTAGCGAAACCCAAGCTTTCAAATGTCCAGATCATCATTTTGAATTACATTGGTTGAAGGAATGTTTTGACCAAACAAGTAATGATAAATAGATTTTTTTTATTTTAAGCCCATTGTGGTTAAAATCTGAGAGAGCTGTCTATAGATGGAGGTAGAGTTGTAACTTATATTAGATGAACTATTACCTCTTCCATCATTCCGGTGAATGGGAGAACTGAGCTTTTTCTTTCTGTGCACTTTTTTCAGTGAAATTGAAAGGATTTTTTTTTAGAAACAGAAATAACAAGTCTTTTAAACATTACTGTACACTGAGGAAATTTCCCTCTCCCTGGAGTATTCCCAGGATCAATGCAGTTTTGGTGTTGTGCTATAACCTTGCGACCTAGAATTTTCAATATTTATATGCATAATAATTAAATATTAAGTTACATGAAAATCGCTGATGATGTATGAACTGATCTTAAATTAATTTCTCCCCAACTCAGTAAAGACTGGTATAGAACTTCAGCTTTAAGTTATTGGCTTTCCCCACCATGCTCCACAATCTTGTTTGAATTTTAGTAGGTTTCATTAAAAAAATTCTTCGGCTACAATAAGATGGTTGAGTCAGGATTAATTTGAGATGTTGAGCATATAAAATAGATCCACATTCATAGTTCAGTGATGATGAATTCTTGCTAGTGGTGCATGCAACTTCAACCAAATTCAAAACTGCTGTTGAGCAAACATCTGAGGTCTATTGGAGTCATAGGTTGATATCTGAATTGTCCATGGAACTGTAGTCCAACTTGTACTATTTTATGTTCAGCAGGTAGCTTCAGTGATGAGGAAGAAGAGGACAGAGATGATTTTGTCACAGTGGAGTTTGATGATGGTGACGTGGGGCGCATTTCCCTGTCAAATATCCGTCTTCTCCCACCCAATTATAAGATACAGTGTGAGTAATCCTGGAAAACCAAATAATCATTGCATTTAATGGTGGTTCAGTCACAGAAGGTTCATAATTGGTCAGCCTCTTTATCAGAGCTCACAATTATCAAGAGGCTTCCCTGCCTTGAGGAGCGTCATTACAAAGCTCAATGACATCCTTATGCTCAGCCTTTCCAACATGCCACAGCAGAAAGTGATCTCAGCAGGAAATATGTCCGGTTTCCAATACACACCTGAAGGAGTTGTTGAGGAAGGGCTGAGGCCTGCTGGGATAAGAGTTGGAGACCTGGACATTTCTACCCATGCCGGGTTGACTGGGTTATTGATATGGATCAGGGACCAGATTGATTAAACTTTATATTTAATTTGGGAACTGGATTCCAATAAAAGTAAAAACATCTCAGCAGATTAAACAGATAAAGATATAACCAACATTGCAGACGAGCCCTTCTAGGTATGAGTGGTGAGGCGGGTGGGGGGGGGGGGGGGTGGAGGAGCACAATCTCAAAGGTAGAAGGCAATAGATGGATAAGGGAAAGAGGGCACACCAGCAAACACGGGGATGGGTTGGCTCTGTAAATGGAGAGGGAAGGAGGTGGAGAGCTGGAGGAAAGAAGACAGAAGGATGTGCAAGAGAGGGAGAATGGAGAGTGGTGAACCAGAAACCAGAGGTCGATGTTAATGGCATCTGGGTGGAGAGTGCCCAGGTGGAAAACTAGGTGTTGATCTTAAGGTGCTCAGGATATTTTGGGTAATGGGTTTGTTTGGTTGGTTTACAGCTGGAATAATCTGCATACTTGGTACGTTTGGATGCAGTTAATTTACATTCTGGTTAGTTTGGGTTGAGAGTTATTTTTTATTTGGTGAGTCAATTTCAATGCTGGGCTCGTTTGGATGGTGAATTAGTTTGAACAGTGGATTTGTTTAGGAACCAGGTTAATTTGTGTGTGAGGTTTGTTTGGATGCTGGGCTAATTAACATGTGGATTGAGTTGAGTTGTTTTATTGGTGATGATTTGCCAATTTGTAATGGCCATCTGGTAGGACAGATAATTCATTCTCTATTGGAAAAAGCTCCAGCAATGTAGCAGGATCAAAATCAAAAGTGTCTCATTCCACTCTTCGAAAATGAACACACGTTTGAGCGTTAATTGCTCTTTTACAGGTACAGAACCTTCTCCTGCATTGCTAGTCGCCAATGGGAGGCTTCGTGTTCGGAGATACCCCACAGAGAAGCGGGAAGGTGTAGTGAGCAGTCAGAATCACTCTGTGGATGGACCAAATTCAACTGAACTGAACAAAAAATTTGGCAAAAAGACTTTGTTCAAAGGGAAAGCAGGTGTGTTTATTTTGAAATATATTAATTATTTTCGAGCACTGAACAGAAATGTTACAATCCAAAATGCAATGTATTTTCGGAATGGAAATTTCATCCCCTTTTCCTTGACTCTGTAATTTTTCTTAAGTATTGACCGCTAGGAAACTGTGATCAGTGGCCGATTTCTTGATTCTTCATTGAGCCACAACAATGAAAACAGTCTGTTCTTGACAAAAGCATGTTCTTGATCAAAGCTTTCTGGCCATTTATTCTTTGTCATTCATGGACTGTAACAATCCTTTCCTAGAAATTGCCATTTTTTTTCCATCCCAAGCTGACTCTGAGAAGGTGACTTTTTTATAATTTTTTAAAAAATTTTCACACTGTGAATCATGTCAACCAAAATATATATAAACGTTTCTCATTAAATTTATACCCCCTCTTTCCCTCCCTCCCCTCAATCCCCAAAACCCATTGGTTTTTAACATATACAATACAATAAAACCATAAAACAATATCTTCACACAAAGGAAAATAAACAAGAAAAATGTGTCATCTATTTATTACACACTGAATCTAATCGTTTTGTCTTCTTATCATTTTCATTTTAGGGAATGGAGGTCCTAGGCATGCTCTCTCTGATATGTTCCATGTATGGTTCCCAAATTTGTTCAAACATTGTGATTTTATTTTTTAAATTATATGTTATTTTTTCCAATGGAATACATTTATTCATTTCCATGTACCATTACTGTATACTCATGCTCTCTTCCATTCCCAAAGCCAACACCACACATTCCTTTGCTACCGATAAGGCCATCACAATGAATTTTTTTTTGTGCTTTATCCAATTTGAGGCCTAATTCTCTTTACTCATGATATTTAAAAGAAATATCTCTGGTTTTTTTGGTATGCTATTTTTTGTAATTTTATTTAGTATCTGATTTAGAATAAATTTAGTAGCCTCTTCCTTTTAATTTGGTTATGTATTCCATTAATGTTTATAGTCATATAGTTCAACATGGCCATCTTATATCTTACTTATATTTCTTTTCCACCTCTTCCCCACCTCCATCCTCCTTTTCCCCATTTTCATCTAAGTACACCTGCGGTTCCCACACCCACTAATACCTTAACCCCAAAAGTTCCCTCCCTCTCGGAGTTGCCCTTTATCCCTTGCCAGGCAACCACAACTCCCTTTTTCATTTAGATTGCGATCTTGCTCGCAGTGTCAACTGATTTTTGCAGTGACGATTCTTCCCTTTCCCCCCCCAGCCCTCCCCAGAAAACACTTTTTTTAAAAACACATATAACAAAGCTCTCTCTGTCTTTTTTTTCCATCCTTACTTCCTTCCTTCCCTTCTGTTTTCCCTCTTTAGTTCTTTACGTATACATTGTTTTTACATCTTTATATATACTTTGTCACTGTTCTTCATTCTTATTACACCTTTTCATCTCTTCTTCTGTCCTGCAAATGTTCTGCAAATTCTAGCGCTTCCTCTGGATCCGAGAACATTCTGTTTTGCTCCCCGGGTATAAATATTTTAAGCACAGCTGGATGTCTTAACATGAATTTGTAACCTTTTTTCCATAAAATCGTATTAAATTCCTTCCTCCTCTTTAAGAGTTCAAAACTTGTGTCTGGATAAAAAAATATTTTTTGACCCTTGTATTCCAATGGTTCATTATCTTCTCTAACTTTATTCCTTGCCCGTTCCAGTATATTTTCTCTTGTCATATATCTCAAAAATTTTACGAAGATGGATCTTGGTTTTTGATGTGCCTGTAGTTTCGGATCTAGTGCTCTGTGTGCCCTTTCTATTTCCATTTCTTCCTGCATTTCTGTCATTCCCAGGACCTTTGGGATCCATCCTTTTATAAATTCCTTCATGTCTGTGCCTTCTTCACCCTCCTTCAGGCCCACTATTTTTATGTTGTTTCGCCTACTATAATTTTCCAACATATCAATTTTTTGAGCTAACAACTCTTGTGTCTCTTTAATTGTTTTGTCACTTTCTTCCAATTTTTCTCTTAAGTCATTTACTTCAATTTCTACAGTCGTTTCCTGCTCTTCCACATTCTCTACTTTTTTCAATATTTCTGTCATTATCAGTTCTAACCTTTGCATTTTATCTTCTGTTCTTTTCATTTTCCTCTTAATTGCATTAAATTCTAATGCTAACCATTCTTTTAGTGATCTCTTTTGTTCTTCAAAAAAAACTTTAACTATATTCTGTCCATCTGTTTTACCTTCTATTTCTCTGTGAAGATCTTGGTCTTCTTCCTCTGCTTCTGTGTCTGTACCTCTGTTTGTGTCTTCTTCTCTTTGTGTCTGTGTCTCTTCTGTTTTTCCTGTGGATCTGCTTGCATCTCTTTGTCGGGCCTCTTCTTGCTGGGCCTCTTGTTTCTGGTCCTCCCCTCTTGGGCTACTGGTCCTCCCCTCTTGGGCTACTGGTCCTCCCCTCTTGGGCTACTCCTCTGTTGTGCCTCCTGCTATTGATCTTCTTGCTGGTCGTCTCTCTGTCTCTCTCCCACATCGCTCCCTTCTCATCTTCCAGCTGAGCGCCCTGGTGTCGGGCATCCCTCAGGTGTTCGTACTGCAGCTATCTGCTCCTCTGCTTGGCTCCCCTCCCACCAATGTCCTCTTTTTCCCTTGTTTCCGTTGGTTGCGCACTTTTGTTTGGCTCCGAGAGCCATTTTTGAAGTCCACCGGCAGGTGAGTCGCGACTCCGCAGGGCAGGCACTGACCTCTGTGGTCGGGCACTCCTCGCCACCACAGCATCCTGTTCCTTCATGCAGGTAAGGCCTCCTTCTTTCTTCTTTGGTGATTTTTCTTCTACTTTTATTCCAGTTGTTTTTTTCTCCTTCTTGGATGCCATCCTCCTTCTCTTCTCTGTAACTTTATCTTCTATTTCTTCTATTTTATTTTTGTGGTGCTTTGTCTTTTTCTAACTTTTTTACTGTTTTCCTGGAGATGGCTGGTTTTCCTGACCAGCCAGTACTCCATCTCGTGACTCCTAATGAGAAGGTGACTTTAAACCAGAATTTATGGTCATGAACATGTCACGAAATTGGTTGTTTTGTGGCAGCGTCACAGTACAAACTTTTAGATAAAACATTTTACAAAATAGATAAAAAATAGTAAATGAAAAAGACCACTATCAATCGGGAATCTGAGGGAGGAGGGGAAGAAGCCATCCTTGTGTCGCTGAGTACTCATCTTTGGGCTCCTGTACCTTTTCCCCGATGGTAGCAGAGTGAAGAGGCCATGGCCTGGGTAGTGGGGGTCGTTGAGGATGGAGATTTCTTTCTTAAGACATCGCCTTATATCGAAGTCCTTGATGTAGTGAAGTCTGGTGCCCATGATATCACAGGCTGAGTTAACAACCCTCTGGAGTTTTTTCCTATACTGACAGGCAGTGATGCAACCAGCCAGAATGCTCTTCACAGTACACCTTCAGAAGTTTCTGCGAGTCTTCGGTGTCATACCGAATCTTCTCAAACTCCTTACAAAATTCGGAGTGCCTTCATGATCTTCTGAGGTCAGTTCTGTGATGGTATTCACATAGGTTATGAGTTCAGCTGATCTAGCCCATCAACGATAAAGGACTTGCTATATATGACCAAGGTATGCTGATGTGTCTGGGAGGAAAACCTGTCAGAGGCTTTTCCTTCCACATGTTGCCCTTGGCCTTTGCATGGTAGGAACTTCAACTAGGTCAGGCACAATCACAAAAGTCTTGGTGAATTGCTGCATTGAATTTTGAAGGTGGCATGTATATCAATCATGGCGTGGAAGTGGGCACAAATATTTAGGATGATGCTAGGTCCTTGATAGTGTCAAGTCATGTTGGGGGTACACTCATCCAGGCAAGAGAAGGTGAGGGTCTCCTGCCCTGACCTCTTGAACATACTGCCTACCGCTTCTGTTAGGCCTGTCTTTCCAGTGGGATCTGACGTATCCAGGGATGTATCCAAGCTGTTGTTTGATAAATCAGTGGGGCAGATTAGGAAGCAACATGAGAGACTATAGATCCCAGAATTTGGAACAAAAAAAAAATCACTGGAGGAATTCAGCATCAGTGGGAGAAAAAGAGTGGTCAGAGTTTCAGGTCTGAATCCTTCATCCAGCAGGTTATTGTTTTTTTGCTTTGGGACGTTTTAGAAAGTTTGTGAGGAGAACCTTGCAGCTTGTGCGAGTTATCAAATGCTGATTGAAATTTGTTGGCTAATTCTAAAACTCAAATCTATCGATGGCAATTTTCATGTCAGAAAATAAAGTTAATTGGTTAAGCCTCTATATCAGAAATCTTAGCCTATCAAATGCTGTGACAATAGAAACCGACAGAGAAAAATTTCATTAGATTCTGTGGTGAAGCAGATGAGAAATATTGTCATAAAGCAAAGGGATTCTTTCAAGTTAAAGCCCAAACTGTCAAAGCAAAACCCAGCCCAGTGATGCCACATAATTTTCCTTTTTCTCACCTCAAGTCTCTGTACCCTTCATTGTTTGAACCAGAAGTGCATGGTTTGCTCCTCAATAACCCAATATAACATTCCACACGGATCAGAAGAAATTTTACTCCAGACGAATCCAAGGTGGCCCCTGGGTTTCATCCATTCTGCCATGAAAGTCTACCAGAGCGGAGAGGTTACTGGATGCAAAGATGTAGCCTGACTCTCTAAAAATGAGATTCATTGGAAAATCCGATTATTCTCTCCAGTCAGCAATTGAATTCTTACTGCTGGATAAGGAAATGCTTTTATTATATGTGCACAATCCATGCTGAATTGTTTGGTTGTATACATTTCTGATAGATTTTCTTTTTTAAAAAAAGCTTACAATTGGTTAATTCTGGAATTTGCCATATCTGAATTTTGTAAAGTTACCGCTGGCCATCACAAGACAGATTACACAGGAACTCGTCTCTTGTAAACAAAGGGCTGGGAATATGCTGGGGTTTCTAGAATAGAGTAGAATTAAATCAGACAACAGACTTGACAAAATCATTGTGAGGAAGGAAATAACAAATTTTCTTCTGGCACAGTGGACGATTCACTTCATTATATTGGCCAAGACAGAAGATAGTGTTTGGTTTACACAGACAGACCTGTTAAGCTTCACATTGTCTCTGCACATAACAGCAAACTATATTTGGCGGTCAGATAATGAACTTGTATTAAGGTTGTAGGAAATGTTTGGTTTGAAAGGAAGTAGCCACCTCTCCATTCTTCTTCTTGCCAAGCAGTCAAGAGAAAGCAACACTTGTATCTGTGAAAGTCCCATGAAAGGACAGTAAATGTATTTTTTTTTTGTAGTATCCAAACATGAATAAATTCAAATGAAACATCAAAGATCTTGTAGTGGTACGGTTAGCACAACACTGTTACAGCACCTGCAACTCTGGTTCGAATCCGGTGCTGGCTGCAGGGTGTTTGTATGTTCTCCCCGAGTCTGCAGGGGTCTCGTCCAGGCGCTCTTGTTTCCTCCCACCTTTCAAAACGTACGGAGGTTGTAGGTTAATGAGGCTAATGGGCAGCCCTGGTTCGTGGGCTGATCACCGTGCAGTATGTCTAATTTTTTTTTTAATTATTGCACTGAACATTGAATCTAATTGGCCATTGCTATTCTGAATGAAAAATAGTAAAATTGTTTTCTGTCAATTACAGTGAGAATGTAATAGATTTCAATGAATAATGTCAGGCAATAGAAGAGAAACTCTTCTGCTATGACATCACAAAAACAGACAAGCACAGCTGTGCACTCCATGTGCTCTGTGTAATTCAATATTGAAATCGCAGTCCAGTTATCTAGAGTTTCCCTTCCATTGTGATCTACATTGCGCATTGTGCTTCAGAATTCTCCTTGGAACATGTTTTTTCTTTAAAATATTTTATGAAGTAGAGCACAGATTAAAAATTGATGGAAACAAATGTGGACTCTTTGGAATACGATCAAAATAACTAACACGCTTCATATTCAATGAAAATTCTCATTTTGTCTTAACGTTGCATATTCCTATGACTGCCTCCTCCAGTACTGGTTCCAATTTTAAGATCAGCCATGGTAGTTGCAAGTAAACCTTTCAGTCATGAAATAAGGCTCAGAATATTGTATCACTTGCCAGTCACTCAATCAGGTTGGGAATACGATGGAGGAGATGGGAGATTCTAGAATGCCGACTGACAGGAATTAATTGGATAGACGGGCTTGGTGGTTACCATATATCCTCGTTTAATAGTCGATTCCCCTTTTTTGGCCCAAAAATTGCGTGTTTTCTTTACGACCTATATAAAAGTCGACCCCCTCTTTTTGGCCCCAACCGCCCGCCCATCCGAGCTCCCGATGCCCTGTCCACTTGCCCACTGGAGCTTCTGATGCCTTGACCATCCACCCTGCCACAAGCCTCTGACACCCTGGCCTCAGATTCTCTCCTAGGCCCCAGCTGCCTACCCATCAGAGCTCTCGTTGCCCTGAACGTGGACTTATCACCTGATCCTGGCCATCGGAGCTCCCAACGCCTTGAATGATGCAGGTACTTAATGCAGTCTAAAGTATGATCTATGCAAAAATCCCCCCTCCAATAAGACCCAAAAATTTGGTCCAAAACCATGGCTATTGCACGAGCAAATACAGTAATTGGCAGTCACAGGATCATTAGGGTTTTCTGCCAAGCAATTTTTTTAATGCCTCTTGTTCCAATTCTCTGCACTGCCTATAAGGCCTGGTAGAAAACTCATTTCCTCTTCTCTTTAGGTTCCATCTAAATTGCGATTGGGTCCCAATGTCATTATATAAGCATTTGGTGCATACATTATAAAGGTACTTCCATCTTTCATGGATGGTTTTGCCACCAGTTCAGGAGGGCAGTCGACCAAACCTGCCAGCTCCGGGCAGAAAAATGGCATTGGCAATTTTAAATGGCACCTTCCCAATTCTTCAAAAATACATTCTCCAATATCTATGGTGACCTATCCAATTTGTCATGCATAATTTTTTCCTCTGAATTAAAAAAGAGCATTAAGTTGCTAATGTTCTTCTATTTTGATAGAATATTTTGAACAGGAATATCAATATTTGGACAATATTGTATTTATAGATCATTAAATGTAGTTGTGTATGGAGTCAAAGTGGATCACATGCAGGTAAATCATCATTTTGAATGTAATAAGCATCCTTTAAAGTCATTGTCCATGTTCTCTAGTTTGGCAACAGACAACCACAGGTAGCATCCCGATTCAGATACATTGACTCTCAAGGATGATATCTTCTCCGTGGTTTGAATAATTATGTTTTTGACTTCATAGACAATTTGCTACTAATAACCATAAGGGCACATACTGTAGGTTCACCTGAGTAACTGCTATATGGGAAACAGATCAATTGATACCAAGTTTCTTTAACTATAGCAAAGGAACTAGAACATGATTTAATAGAACACATTAAATTTCTCACAATGTTAATTCTCATATTGTATCCAAATGATTCACACATAGAAAATGGTGTAAGAAATTAGCAAAGTCTTTTTTTTAAATCAGGAAACATCAGTTCTGGGTTTAGTAACCTGATTAACAGTATTTTTCTGATTGTGAATGCAGAGCCACACTTTTTAAAGAACAAGTAACCAATAAATCTGTATTGATATAATTTATACAGCGAGATTATTCATTTCATTGCCCTCTGCTCAAATGAGACAAATTATTCTTCCTTTTAGATAAAGGAAAAGGAGTTTCAAAATCTGAGGTAACAACGTTGTTGAAAGGCGAACACATGCTGAATAAAAAATCCGACGCACTGATAAATTGGCCAGGAATTGTCCAGACAAAGAAAAAGATCTCCAACAAAAATACCGCAGTTTTAGAAAACTTGTTTGAGTTGAATGGAAGCACAAGAAGGATGAGGGGTAAGGAGCGGTTCCTACCCATGCATGGCCTGCCTCCTCCCATGTTCAGTGGTGGCTTCGAGGTTGACTCTTTCAGTAGCATTGCCAGCACATTTGGGGCCTTTGGCACCAGCCCAAGCCTGATGCCAAATCCTAAGCCATTGAAGTACAGAAAGATGGAGAAGCTAGACATATCAATCCCGAAACCTGGGAAGAGGAAAGCAGAAACGGAGTATCTCGTAAAGTTAGATCACGAAGGCGTGATGTCTCCCAAAACAAAAAATGGAAAGGCCTTGCTGATGAGCGAGAAGGAGTTTGGGGTAAAATCTGATACTGCTTACTCGCAGGCGGCTCTGATCAGTAAAGAGCCAAACGGAAGGATAGAAATCCTAAAAGGAAAACACACTCAACTGCAAAACCTTCCTCTCAGCTTAGCCATGAATGAATACACTGGCCAGTCAGAGTTTGGTTTGGATTGTGACAGTGACAGTCATAGCTCACTCTCGTACATGGATGATGACGAAGAAAATAGGAACCTCCGGCAGAGTGTCACGTCAAGATTTATGTCCAGGCTCTCTGTCTTGTCTTCGTCCTCTGGCTCTTCATCCTCTTCAACGTCTGGTTCTACCTCCACATCCAGCCTGTGTTCATCAGACAATGATGACTCGTCATACAGCTCTGATGACGACTCGACTCTCTTGCTTCAGACCTGTATGACCCGACCTGTACCTGCAATGCTGGCCTCCTCAGACCCACGGCAGTCGGAGACGAAGCTTTCCCCTCACTCCTTCTCAGTCAAGTCTATGATGTCAGCGAATAAGATCAAACAAAAGAGGCAGGAAGATTTACGACTTCAAAAGGCCAAGGAGATATCGAAGAGACAGAGGTTGCCAAGTGTGGAGAATCGTCCCAAAATCTCGTCCTTTCTCCCAGCCCGGCAGCTGTGGAAGTGGTCTGGGAAGCCAACTCAGGTAAGGCTGCAGTAAGATTTCTAATGCTATTATTAGTCCCATGGAAGACTGCAAACACCATGGGAGGAAGAAAACTTGGCTGCGAAAGCGAGTCTCGGTGAGTATGTGGTTGTAAAGCTTGAGAGCAGTAGGGAATGGAGATGGGGAGCAGTGAGAGAGAATCCCTTCAGAGAGCAAGGGAAAACTTCTTTGGGGTAGGCAACCCTCAAAGAGATTTCAGAGTTTTGCAGTAGACAGGAGTAAAGCGCAAAAGTGTGCAGACACCGTGAAGGAATTAATCCCATACACAGCACAGAAACAAGCCACGTGGTCCACCAAGTCTGCCCTGACTATCAAGCACTCATTAACACAAAATCCTTGTTTCTCCCCTACCCCCAGATTCTCTCAACTACCAACAATTTGTAGTGGTCAATTCACCTACCAAATCCCATTTCTTTGGGATGTGGGAAGAAAGTAGAACATCTGGGTAAAACCCAAATAGCAAGAGGGAAGATATGCAAACTCCACACAGACGTCTCCAGAAATCAAGATTGAGAACAGAAGTTTGGAGCCGTGATGTTCTCCCACCCACCCTTGCGATATGAAAAGGCAGTAGTCTTATTGTTAGGGAGAGCCTGAAGATCTTTATTCCAAGTTGTATCCCATTCTCCCTCTGGGCAGGAGATAGCTGATCATTGATTGAACCAGAAATCAAACATGTGGAACTGAGCTGAGGAGAAGCACGTTTCCTCTTCCTTCCCTGCCCTGAGGTGGGAATACCCCTGCAGCAATCCATTTGCCATAGATTAAGGTTCATGAATGGAGACAAATGTAATGAAAAACATTGAATATAAAAGCCAATAGGGGAGCAGCTAGAAATTTGAACCACAACTGAAGCTGATGGAAATACAGTGAGAATAAAGATTACTGAATTCATATTTATATCTTTGCATAATGAAACATGCTGGAAATGCTCAACAGGTGAGGTGGCATGTGTGGAAAGGGAAACCTATTATTGCAGAAACATTAACTGGCTAGCCAGTAAATTTGCCATTCAGTGAACCAGTTAAGAAGCCGTTTACACTGGACCACTGTTACCTGGTTCTCTCCAATATACCAGTTAAGGGGCCAGTGTGAATGCTTTGCGAATCAGCATGCAGCTGTCAAGTCACCCGGGGATGGACCGCCTAGGTAGGTTGTATCATCCCTGGAGTTATCAGACACCTGCATGCCCGTGTCAAAGGGACATGGAGTATCCAGGGACAAAGTAGTGACTTGATGTTTTTACATGAGTGCAGGAACATGAAGCAAACAAAAAATTTAAAAGGTATAAACTTAGTGTTCAATTTACTAAATCCTGATCAACGTATTATGATCCTGTATTTAACCAAAATTAATCATGTCTAATTATAACATAATTAAGCCCCTTCAGCCCCAGTTGTTGTGTCAGCCAATATAAACCATTATAAATTTATAAAGGTCCGATGGAAAGAGGTAGCACAGTAAAACAGAGGCACACAATTTATAAAGACTGTGGGAAAGTCACAGAGAGAGACAAAGTGCTGGTGGACCTGCCCTCCCAGAATTCCATGTGGCAGAGAAAGGGCTGTATGCACAGAGCACTCATGGACGGGTTTCTCTGCCACACGGAATTCTGGGAGGGCAGGTCCACCATTACGCACTTGTACATGCTCTCTCTCTCTCTCTCTCTCTCTCTCTCTCTCTCTCCCCAACTTTCCCATTGTCTTTATAAATTGTGCGGCTATATGTTTCATACCACTTTCCCTCGGTCCTTTATAAATTTATAAAGGTTTATATAGATCGGCACTATAACAGGGGCTGAAGGGCTTGTACATAATGCTTAATTATGTTGGGTATGATTAATTTTGTTTAAATACAAGATCATAATCAGAGGATCACTCAGACATCACTGGTGGAGGACTGGGTATGCTTGGTGCTGAGTGTGAAAGGACAGAACTGGTTAACAATGGTCCAGTGCGAATGGCAAAAAATTACTTCTTTAACTGGTTCATTGAATGGCCAATTTACAGATCAGTCAGTATGAAAAGGGCTTCTGACTCCAGAATTTTCTAGCACTAAATATGATGTAATAATCCACCATTTGACCCCTTGTTAAGTTCTCTTTAAAAAATGTAACACATTTCATCTCCGGTTTCTGATGGTTAGTATTTGTGATCGGTGCCGGGAGGACAAAAAACGGCAAATGTTTTATTCCTGATTATTGTTGCTGATCCTTTGGAGAAAGAAAGCTTTTTGGGTGCCTGGTAACTGGATGTGGCCGACCCACCCCCTGTCCCACACTGCAAGCTACCATTATGGCTCATGAATGGACATCTCAGCGAAGCAATTGCGCCTCATGCTTTCTTCCTGCAATACCACTTCTCATGGTGAAAACAGAGACCCTCATGTTCTCCGATACAACCTGGAATTTAAATTTTCTGTGCGGGAAACTCAGAGCTGTCCCCGAAACTGGATATGACTGTGCTTGTCCGAACCTCCAGAGAAAAGCTGAGTGATGTGACCTCAGGCACCAGGCAGGAGAAAGCAAGTCAACAGCCCTTGTCAAACCTCACCTTATTTTCCTTTCTCTGTAAAGATGCAGATGATGATATCTAATGTAAAGCTCACAGCCACCTTACTGTAAGCCAGCTCAAATAATCACCGTGAAGTTAATTACAAACTAATTCAGAAGCCTGAGACAGGAAAGCCCATCTCACTGGCTGAGTGCTTTCAATGGGTTCCATTTCAATTTCTTAACTAGATCTGATTGTTTCCCCACAGAGACGAGGCATGAAAGGGAAAGCAAAGAAACTTTATTACAAAGCCATAGTGAGAGGGAAGGAGACGATCTGTGTTGGAGATTGTGCAGTGTTCCTCTCCGTTGGTCGCCCAAACCTACCGTACATCGGCCGGATAGAAAGCATGTGGGAATCATGGGGAAGCAACATGGTGGTTAAAGTGAAATGGTTTTATCACCCTGAAGAAACAAAATTGGGCAAAAAATGCAACGATGGCAAGGTGAGTCAAGATCCCATTTGGAAATGTGCCACTAATGCTTCTCTTTACAAAGCAGCTTGTGTTTTTTTTTAAATATTTTATTTAAATTTCCAAACATGCCTAAATATCTAGATACAGAAAGCATCGTCGTTCATCTCAAATCAGTAATGCATAGTATTATATACCTCAACCCCTCCCAGCCCTTCCCACAAATAAGAGAAAGATACAAGGAAAAGAAAAGGGAAGAGACAAATCGCTTTACGAAAGTTTCAATACATTCAATCAAATTTTGCCTTTAAAGTATTAAACATAGACTCATTCCAAGGAGCTGATAAGGTTCTTAGGGGATAGTTTTCATAATGTAATACCTACACTATGTAAATATGGGCACCAAATTTTTAAGAAAATACTGTATTTATTTCTTAAATTATATGTAATTTTCTGAAGAGGTATACAACTGTGTATTTCAGCATGTCCATTCCCAAATACAAATCTGATTTCCATGTCACTGCTATATATTTTCTTGCGACTGCTAATGCAACTTTCAGGAATTCCTTTTGAAACATATTAAGTTTCAGTTTTGGCCTTGTCTTAGATATATCACCTAATAAGAAAAACATTGGATCTTTAGGAAATTTAACTTTAATTATCTATTCTTAAAAATGCTGGTAATTAGTTAAAAAAAAGTCAAAGCAGCTTGTTGAAGAACTGAGTTAATTATTTCCCATAGTGCACAAGCACTCTGTCACTAATTACAGGAAAGGTATCAATAAGATAGAAAGAGTGCAGAGAAGATTTATTAGGATGTTGCCCGGACTTCAGGAATTGCGTTACAGGGAAAGATAAACCGGTTAGGACTTTCTTCCCTGGAACGTAGAAGAATGAGGGGGGGGGGGGGGGAATTTAATAGAGCTATTTAAAATTATGAGGGGGATAGACAGAGTAAAAAAAGATAGGCTTTTTTCCCCACTGAGGTTAGGTGAGATATGAACCAGAGGACATGGGTTAAGGGTGAAAGGCGAAAAATTTAGGAGGAACTCCTTCACACAGAGAGTGGTTGGGGTGTGGAATGAGCTGCCAACTGAGGTGATGAATGTGGGCTCAATTTTAACATTTAAAAAGAATTTGGACAGATACATGGATTGGAGGGGTTTGGAGGCCCATGAACTAGCTGCAGGTCAGTAGGACGAAGTGAAAAAATAGACTGGCACAGACTAGAAGACCGAAGGGGCCTGTTTCTGTAATGATACCCTTGCACCTGAATACAGTACTGTAATACTCCAGTCAAGTTCAGTAGCCCTACCTACATGAGAATGCTGCAATGATCTGGGAGTTGTACCTGAATGTTAACCATTCAAGATAAAACATTTTCCCAATTTTAACATTTTTATATTTAATTTCACTGTTTGTGAATGTGTGTCTACCTTCAAAATATGGCATCTGACAAATGTAACATTCTCATTTTCTGTTTAATTTAACCGTGTTTGTGGGCCTGGGTAGGTGTGTATAAGCCGCTGTGTCTGTATACCCTGTTCGTTCATTCAGGTGCTTTTCCATTTGGCATGTTTTAATAGGATTTTCCTTTGCTTTTTCAGAGAGCATTATACCAATCTTGCCACGAAGATGAGAATGATGTACAGACTATATCCCACAAATGTCAGGTAGTCGGTCTGGAACAATATGAACAAATGATAAAAACCAAGAAGTACCAGGACAGTCAAGACTTGTACTACCTGGCTGGGAGCTATGACCCTACAATAGGCAGAATCCTCAATGCAGATGGAGTACCCAGTCTCTGTTAAAACCTAATGTCTGAAGTAATATAAAGCCTGGATCTGCACCATAATAACAGGGATTGAGAAACCTTTCTGTTTAAAAGAAAATCTGACAAACAATGAACTTTTCAAATGATGCAAGATGGACTGGAGCTGGATACTTACCTTGAGGCTCAAGCATGTGGTCCTGGAATCATTCGCGGAGAGATTTTAAGTGGTCAAGCAATGGTTCTGGGAAACAAGAACTAATCCTTCTGGGGATCAGTAATACTGGATTTACCAAAGTGGAGCCCTTAGGGCATCAGGTAGGCTGGAATAGGAACGCATAACTTCTCGGCATCAATGGGTCGACCAGGCTGAATTTGCACATGAGAGAACTAGGCCTCAAGCAATGGAGAAGACAAAATTTGGAGATGTGAGACCTGGGCCTCAAAGAATCAAGGACGCTGGAATGGTCACATGGAAAATTGACCTTGATCAAAGTAGGTTTTCAACCATGGGTCAAACAGCATGGAGTTATTTCAGTGTGTGTGCGTGTGTGGGTGTATGTGTGAGTGTGCGTGTATGCATGTGCAGATTGGAGAAAGAAGGAAAATGAGCATCATACAAGCCATACACTCCCAGTACCTCTGTCTGCTTTCAACTTTGCAAAGCAGAATCAGGTCTAATGTGTTTTGTTGTTACTTTGTTTCCTGGAGAGTTTTGTAAAAACCCAGGATTTTTTTTAATGCACTGCATTACTCAGCACAGCTGAGACTGCTTGTTAGCTGGGACTTCAGAAGAAGAAAAAAAAACAAAAGGGGGAGGAAAAAAAGACTTTGAAGAGGACTGCTTTCTTATAAGAGACAGATTGTGGCATTCTGTCAGACTTAATTCTAACCTAACTAAACAGTTATTGAGTGGTTCACTCAGTGGGTTAAATGTTAATTTTTTTTTAAGTGATTGGTGAAAGAATTATAATCCCTATTGGTAAAACTCATGCACACATGTAGAGAATGGTCAGCCATGTTTGTTCCCTTTCAGATGCACAGGTGTTAAAGAGACAGTCTCCTTTTTATTGGCCTATGTTCTTCTTTGGCTTGGCTTCGCGGACGAAGATTTATGGAGGGGGTAAAAAGTCCACGTCAGCTGCAGGCTCGTTTGTGGTTGACAAGTCCGATGCGGGACAGGGAGACACGGTTGCAGGGGAAAATTGGTTGGTTGGGGTTGGGTGTTGGGTCTATGTGGGCTAGGTAGAAAGGCTTCCGACTTTGACAACGAGCAAAACCAGGCAAATCAGGTGGTTCAGCCACTTTGGAGAAGATCTCTTCAGAGCACACCTGTTACCTTCTCTTCTTTATGATCAATGGGAAGCAGCTGATGATAGAAAGATAAAACACTTGTCCTAACAAGTTCACTAATAATATACTGTTGAAGGATTAACCCATGAAGATGAAATTCAGTGTGCTGATCTCATGAAGTATTCTGGTTTTATTGGGAAACATTCAATTAATTTATTAAGTTTTATTTAAATTAGAGTCGATGGAATAATCTACCATTCACTCATTATATTATATATATATATATATATATATACAGGAGACAACCCAGCAGTCTTTGACTAGTTTAATTCCTAATTTAAGATTGCAATTGAGAAAGCCTGAAAGAAATTGCCTGCAATGTGCAGAATTGGGCAGATCAGTCCTGCTGGAATTGCAGCATTTGATATTTGCTTCTATCAACTGCAAGGAACTAAATATCAGGAACTGCACAAAACAAGCCCCTTTTATGCCACCACCTCAGATCAATTTCAGCCCCACTTTCTTTTAGCCCAAGATACAGGAATTTGACCTCCGTGATTGGTATTAAATGTGCCACATGGTAAGTGTATAAAATTGTATTCTGCCACTGAAATTTGATTCCATTGAATTCAGGAGGTTGAAGTACATCCTGCAGATGCTCCTATATATTCCGCATTTAGTGCTTGCATTCGAGGATAGATGCTGGTGGTCCCTGATGAGTTCCTTGTCAGTTTGCCATCTGTGATTTCACCGTGCCTCTTTACAGTGAAGACATTACAGGTACCGGCAACCCCCATCACTCTTGGCGGACATCTCAATGACCCTGTTCAAGCTTTTTAAAGATAATCATGTATAACGAGCCCATCGAGGTCGAGCATAAAATTATTGCTTTTAGAGGCCAATTGAAATGTGTGTGGATTAATTCCATACGTAGGCATAGATCCTTGAATGTAATACCCAAGAGCGAAAAGGTGTTGCTCAAGTAACCTAAGCTTCCTTCAGGCTATAGTTCTGATATTTTTAATTGCAGCTTCATTCCATAAAGGCAAACTCACTGCTGTTACAAACAGCAGCTGGGCTCCTTGCCTCCTTCCTGTGCTCGCCAATGCACAACTTTCCACTTGTTTGCTTTAATGGACAAAAAAAGAAAACCAAGGTACAATGAGCACAGAAGCAGAAACCCTGCCTGGAAGCCGCATCACAGTTGAAACGCAACCTAAAACCATGGAAATCAGAAACAGATAACACTGTCCACTGCACAGCAGGCTGGTGGCAGGTGGAATGAGAACAGAAAGTTTCCATTTCAAGTTAGATAATGAACAAGAAATTGTATCTTGCCTAAAAATGACTGCAAAAGCAACAGTTAGGGGTGGGGAACGCCAGTAATGGAGAGACCTTTCTGCAAGCACAAATCACGTATTTTGTGTTCATGGAGTCATAGAAAAAAATGCAGCACAGAACCAAGCCGTTGGACCCGCCTTGTCTATTCTGACCCAGTGAGTTCCCATCATCGCTAATCCAATTTACTGGCACAGTCTGCAGCCTACAACGCCTTGCCAATTCAAACACTGGGTTAGGTGCTTGTTAAATGCTGAGAGAATATGTGCCTCTGTGCACCTCACTTTGTTGAGCACCTCGGCTCTGTCCGCCGCAATAGCACAGTGACCACCCATTTCAATTCCCCATCCCATTCCCTTGCTGACATGTCTGTTCATGGTCTCATGGACTGGTAGACTGAGACCACCTGCATATTGAAGGAACAGCAACTCAACTGGGCACCCACCAAATGGATGGCATCAACAGTTTCCATTAAACCAACCCCTTTTTCTTCCCACCCCCCAGTCTTTTTCTCTCTCCCTCTTTCTTTTCCCTTTTCCTTGTCTCCTTTCACAGAGCCAATATCAATTCTCTCCTCTTATCATATCCAATTAACACATTTTTTTGATCTGAACTCCTCCCCAGCCAGTCTGTTATTCGGTGTTATTCTGACACCTTCCTGTCCTTTGCTTTATACCTTGAAAAAGGTTTCAGGGCCAAAACATTGGTCGTATATCTTTCCCTCCTGTGGACACTGTGAGACTGGTTGAGTCCCTCCATTATCTCTCTGTGTTTTTTACTAAACTCACAGCGCCTGCAAACTTTCATGTTTCAGCCAGAATACTCACCAGTGCAGTGTGTTCCAGTTTTCAACCATCCACTGGGTGAAAATATTCTTCCTCAGATCTCCTCTCACTGCTCATCTTCATCTGACGTGGGCTGGTTGTCGAATAGCCAAGTGTAATTTCAGAACCCCTGAAGGAAGAAATTGGGGATTAACAAATGTGCACAACTCTGAAACAGGCCCCCTCTCTGGCACTGCATTCGACAGTGTAGCTCAGAGACGAACCATCAAGGAGAGAATTCCCTCTTAAACGTGTTGACCTTTGCAAGCCCGTCATTGCTTTTTGTAACAGACTGTTAGAGCAGGTGGTGTTGGTTCAGGAGAATTCCAGAAGGCCTTTTACCTTCCATGAAGGCCAAATTCCTTGGTTTAGCCCATTCTATTTCCATAAATACATCAAAGGTCTAATGTTGCAACAACTACAAACATGCCATGTGATGATTGGCGTAAGTGCTACATATCCAATGCTTTTCATCCATTGATACATCTTGTTCACAGAAATAGATGATCCAAGGTTACATTTTGAACCACGTGAAAGTTCATCCTTTGGAATTGATTTTACACTTTCATTCGGTTACATGAAAAAAAAATGTACAATACTACTGAATTTCTGAGCCAATGTCTTTGAGGATTCAGATTTGATGAAATTCCCCATTTCCCATCCGGTAGAAACCTAGCTTTCCTTGAAATTATCACCAAACCAACAATCATTTTTTTTAAGCACTTTTGTGTTTCATCCTGCACCAGATATCAGCTTTTATTTAAACACTTCTCTTCTAAATGGCAACAACTTTACAATGTTCAGCCTGATGAACATTTGTGGCTTCTTCTGATCACTGCAGCAACAATCAGTGGTCGCTATTCATGGATTGAAAATACTGTCAACTAAATGATTGCTTTCATAAAGAAAATGTTGCCAAATATATTCCAAGGAACTTTCTTAATTAGCCACAAAAGCAGATCTATTCAACAAAAATCCTTTGTAAATCCACATCGCAAATCCAATCCACATCAGGCAGCACGGTTAACGGGCCAGGGTTCGAATCCCGCTCTCTTGAGGAGCCTGTACGGTCTCCCTGTATCTGCACGGGCTGTCTCTGGTTTTCTCCCACCCTTTAAAAATGTACTGGGGGTTGTAGGTGTAATTGGGCAGCATGGGATCGTGGGCTGAAAGGGTCTGTGTTCCGTGCCGTATGTTTACATTTTTTTAAATGCCATTAACAAGAAGTTGTGAACTTTTTGGAAAGGATTAATTCAGTGGAATGAATATTACCATCATTGCCCATGTAAGTAATTATTCCCTCCAATGAAAATGGAAAAAAAGTCCACTCAGGTGAATTATATAATGGGTGCCAGCTGCACCCAATATTCCAGAATTAATCCAATTATCACCTCACTCCAATAAACATCACTCTGAATGCAGGCAGTGAAGATGTATCTGAATAAAGAATCTTTAACTTGCACCTCTGATGCTCCTAGATTAAAGGTTGCTTGAATGAAATGAGGTCTCCCATGGCAGTAACTTTTACTGTTCCTGCCTCTTCTAACCATCCTATCCGTCCCTGTTCCGCCTGAAGCATGTCGAAGAAGAATGGGTGTGATCGGATTCGTCCCCAAAGGTAAAACTGTGAGCCTCATTGTAATTTCCTTCTCCTCCACTCAATGAGGTGGAGAATCTTTGAGTTCCTACTTCATAGATCAATGCGTCAGCCCACAAGCACATGAATGTACAATCGTGTGGATGCCTGTAGATTGGGTTGAAATTATATACCATTCATTTAAATAGCAAGGACAATTTGCAAGTTTCAAATATAAGAAGATGTTGGTGCTGTGATTGTTCTAAGTGGATCTCCTCATTTTGCATTGATCTAATATCTACTCTTGCTGACAACTTCACCCCTTGGCTGTTTTCAAATGGAATCCTCAAGGGGCTATCTTTGCTTTAAATTGAAACAAAAGTGATATTGGGTAAATATGGATTTGATTAAAACAAAGGAATCCAAAAAGATACTTAACAGGTTCACACAAAAAAAAAGCACTTTTCTAGCTGGAACTTGGCACCACGAAGAAACAAATTTACCATTGGCAGATTCAGAACAATTTTGTTTTAACAAGGAACTTCATATCATGGAAGAAACAATTCTGTCAAGGACAATCCGTGCGAGGCAGTGGCTTCTCTTTAAAAACCTTTCAGCCAGTTATTATCTCAACTGTTGAACAATTCTTCATGCAGGTTTAATTTTGCACCACTTCTCAATGAAACTATGTTCAGGAAGGGGAAAGGAAATCCAAACTGAATATTTGTTAGAACATGAGTTTATGTGGTAGAAATTGGGAGGGGCTGACAATTTATCCCACAAAATACACAAGTGAGCCCTTGGATCAATCTTTAATTGACTGTGCACAGTCAAACCAGTACTCAATGTTAGCGAGGATAAACTGGTAATGAAATAACTTGGATTATTGAACTGAAATCAAAATCTATTGTAAAACAGGAAATAGCAGTGGATTGTTAAACGAGGAAGCTTAGTTGTGCAGAGTTTCACATTGTTGCTATATTATTGCTGAAAATTGCATGGCTGCGTTGTACAGGTTCTCTCTCTCTCGCTTTCTTCTTCTTACCGCCCCCTCCCCCCACCCCCGGCTTCAGTACCAAAACTCTCCCACGACTTTTTTTGTGCTTTTTGCAATTGTCACAACTCTAGAAACATTAGCACCACTGTACTTTTGGGAAAAGATCAGCCATACCCTTTATTGACACCATTGTGGCATTAAAATGGAAGAGGTGCTGTCATCCTGACAAGAGCAGGTGGTTATATACTATTTGACATGATAGTGCCATGTGGCTTGTCTATCTCTCATTTTCCACATGCTTTATGATTTTCAAAAATTAATGAACTAAAGTTTTTGTTGTGACATTGTTAACTAACTCTGTTCTAGCTTTACAGTAGTTTTTATTTAAATCCACATCGGCATCATAAAAAGGACACTGTCTCTATCCGAAAGATCACAGCCACAGTTTACAAAAGGTGTTTTTAAACTTTGAGTCCATTGTTTGTTCTTGCAGGTTTATCAATGTAGGATATTTCATTGTTGTTGCTTTAAAACACTAATATGTTGTTGTAAAAGCTTTTTATAAATATCACTGTAACTCCGTTCTTGGGGATTTATATTTTCTGAATGCTTTTTGTGTGAGCATCTGCAGGGGCTCACAGGGGTTTTGAGCAGTGCCGCGTTACAGAAAATCACCTTGGTTTCCTCTTCTTTCGTGTCACGTGGCTGCCCTCCAGAAGGATTATTTGAGTTTGCCTGTTTATATTATCAAAAATGCATTGAAGGTAAATTGCAGCTTGTGTTGTGTGTGTGTGTGTGTGTGTGTGTGTGTGTGTGAGAGACATCTGAACTTAGTGACCATTTTGCATATAGACTGGTGCAGTGTGACATCACAATCACATATCCTGTATTTTCAATAGGTCAAGCTCATCAATCAACTGGGTGGTTTAGTGAAAGATGGGATATTCTGGTTCCATAGCAACAGCTGAAAGATAAAGAGAACCAGATTCCCAGGGTGCTTGGGGCTCTTTCAGATCTAATGAATGAAGACCTTTCACATGAGAACAAATAACAGGTTTTTCTTCTTTTTTTTCTTAACTTAAACTGTATATTATTCCTGGGCAAAATTATGATTGACCTTTTGTCTGGAAAAGGCCAAACGTCAACTCAAGAAGTAGCTTTGTTAGGAATTTCTGACTTGCGAGTCAGGTATTTGTGCATTTATAAGATGTGGTTAGGTAGATTCATTACAGGTAACTGGAGTAAAGAGAATTTTAAAATGTGTTGGTTGCATAATCTTTCAAGTTGCAACTTTTGAACAAATATGTTGTAATATTAAAAAAAAACGATGGATTTTAGTGTCCATTATTATCGGAGCTGGTCTGTACTAGCTCTATTACTTGATGGAAGAATCCTTTGCTTGTGCATCGCAGAATTTCCTGTTCTATTCTGTACTTTAATTCAGAGAAAGATTTTTTTTCCAAAGGCAGTGCTAACTTTGGGGACCCAGCCCTTTGTCAGAGGGATTGAGTTAGGGTGGCCTTGCACTTAAGGTTGTTTCTTTTATATTAAAAAAAAGAGAATGCACAAAAGAGAACAATGGGAGCACCAAACCCCACCTCCACTCCCCACTCCATCCAAACCCCATCGGAGGTCTGGCTGCATTCCATCTGGTAATTGATGTGATGTCACCATTGGACCAATCTGCTTGGCGTTCTATTACCTATTTGTCCAGTCCAGTGATACAAGTGCAATACTTCCTCACTGTTGGCTGGGGTTTTTTTTTTGCTTGTAAAGTGAGAGCTTCTGGGGACTGGAATTGTGATGCATCATGGGGAAAATAAATGGGCAAGAGAGGCGCAGGTCCGTCTGAGACTTGCTCAATAGCGTTTTAATCCTACAAGGAGAAGTTTTAAAAAAATTATACAATAAAAACTACAATATTACAGAGTTATTTACTAGATATTAAAATATTTTGAAACTGAAAACCCAGGAGAGCTTTTTTTTAAGCTTGATTTTTGTTTTTTATTTTGTTTTCAGTTTTTTTGTTGAAATGGAAGGAACTGTTATTCTAAAAAAAAAGTGTTTAAATGTAGTAAAAACCCTATTGTAAATGTGTAAAGTATGACGATGGTCTCAGTTTTTGTGTAAACACTAAAAAAATAAGTTTTATGGACACAATCTCTATGTAAAAGCATTTTAGTATTAAGATTTTTATAGATAACTTGGCTTCTGAATAAATATTTTAAAAAAAGGTTTGTCAGCTGTGTGATTGCTTAGGAATTATTGCCTGTGGAGGTTTAGAGCAGCCATTCTCAATGGGGGCCCTGCTCTGTGCACCCCACCAGCCCCGGGGGGGGGGGAGGGGGCACAGCACATTTCAGTAAAAGACTTCTTTTCACCTCACGTAACATAAATATTTTTTAAATTTTTTTAATGTAGTCAGTAGGGAAAAGTAGAATGCTTCATAGGGAAGGGGGCCCATAAACTTTGAGCAGAATTATGGAGGGGGGGCAAAAAAAGGTTGAGAATGGCTGCTTTAGAGAATACTGCTGTTGTAGAAGCTCTTTGCTTGATTCTTCAAGCATCATAAAATTCAGCATGTAATTCATATCAATATGCAAATTTCTGAATGCCTACACAATAGCATCATACTGTAAACTAGTATTTCCTCAGAGGACACCCCATTTTAAATGTTTCTTGTTAATTCCTGGTTTATTCTGCTGAAGCATTACATATTGCAACCAGAATCCTTTGATTAGGAAGATAAAATCTGCTTCTGTTTAATTACCCTGGTCTGCTTGAGAAGTGCAGTTCTGGGAATGTACCAAAGGCAAGTTGAGTTGGAAAACATATGTTCCTTGGCCTGAGATGAATTTCTAGGTCACTATATTAATGCAATGCATTTAAAACTACAGTATTGTTGCACAAATGAAAAATCGCAATAACCAATTTTCTGCATGAGTTTGAGGAGGCAGACAAAATAATTTGTTGAATTTCTTTGCCATTTTCCTGTTCCAGGTTATGGGAAGCAGAGTAATCTCCCAAATCTTTTCCTTTTTGCGCATTTATAGAAACAGCTTTCCCTTTTAAGCTCCTTGTTGGCCGACTCACATATTCTCCAATCCTTTTACTTATCGATGCCTTCAACTGTCTTTGCTAAAGTCTTCGTGCTGATTGGTTTTTTTCTTTGATGGCATAAGTCTATTCCTTTGATCTTGAATTTCACGAGAGCCAAAACACCACTTTTCTATTTTTTAATATAACTTGTAACTTCCCATTCTACCATACGAAACACCATTCAAGCCTCTGTAGTTTTCTACAAAATAATAGCCTGGTTATCAGTCAAATTAAATATCTATCTTTACATATTCCATCATTTTGTGATCATTATACCCGAAAGGTCCCTCAATTACTCGATCATTATTTATTCTTTCTACATTGCGCAAAACTGTATCCAAAATGGCTTCATCCCACTTTAGCTCCTCAAGGTTTTGAATCTGAAACCTCATCCTTTTCAAGCGTTTCTGGAATTGGTCTTCCTTTTTACCATTCGAGACACCTGGGGTTATTGCAGTACCCTTGTTGCACACACTTCTCCAGTTCTCTCCAATAACATAGCCTCCACTGCCAACGCTGTTTGAGGGCCTTTCTGCAACAGACACTAATATTTGTTGCCCCTCACTCATCCCAAATCATTTCTTCTTTGTGATTTTCAAAGTATTTTTTAAGCTACTATTCTCCCATTCACTAATGTCAGGTCTGAACTGCCTCCTCTTCTATTTTTTTCTATCTTATTCTAAATGTTTTTTTAAACTTTTAACCTTGGTTTAACCTTCCCATCATGTCTCAGTAATATCTTTTTGATTGTATCTACTTTTTTTAAAACTGATGTCTGTGTCATTCACCCATATAGGGGGGGGGGAGGGGTGTGTATGCCTTCGGATAAAGAGCCTTCGTCATTTTTCCATGCTTTGACTCAAATAGGAGCTGTGTTTGACCTTCCCTGATGTGTTTAATCATCCTCATGTGTTTTCCCCCCCCCCCACCTTAGCCAATGGCATTGACTTTACCTTTTATAACTTTCCAAATCTTCCCTCACCAGAATCTGTGTCTGACCCCAACTCCACCACCAATTAGTTTAAAGCCTGTCCTGCACGTTCAATTATTTGATTTTTCCAGCCTGATTCATTGAACTCCATCCCCAGTACTGGTTCCAGTGTTTTAATTTCTCCTTTACACTTTGCATGTGACTTGGTTTATAATTAGAAATTATTATCCTTTTAACCTGAACCTTAGCTGCTCGAACTCTTCCAGAACAACCCCCTTTGACCTGCCTTTTACATGTGGACCATGACAACCAGGTCCTTTCCTTCCTACACAAGGTCCTAAGGAAATAGCATTAAACTGTGGCACCCAGCAAATAAAATAAATACAGCCTTGGGATTCGTATGTGGCGCTTGTGACACTTTGCTGCTCAATGGCACTTGGCAGCAGAGTTTTAAAAACACTCAACTGATAAAGCGAGGAACGTTATCCTCAATGGTTTCCAGAAGTGAAGGTATTCATGATGGGCACTCATTTATTTCCGGCACTCCCTCCCCTCCCCAGTAACTTCATTTTGCAATTACCCATTCCACGAAGAAGCTGCTTCCTGCACATCTTGTTTTACCCTCAACTATCCCCTGGGAATAAATGGGATCCAACATTATCAGATAGATGTTTTCGCTGTAAGAAGGAAACAGGAACAACAGTACATGCAATTTGGGCATGTGAGAAAATGAGAAAGTTTTGGGAAGATCTAAATCAGGTATTAAATAAAATCACAAAAAGCAACATACCAAAAAATCCAGAGATCTTTCTTCTAAGTAATATAAGAAGTAAAGAATTAGGCCTCAAACTGGATGAAGCGCAAAAAAGATTTATTATGATGGCCTTAGCTGTAGCAAAAAAAATGTATAATGTCAACCTGGAAATCAGAAGAGAGCCCGAGAGTACAGTAATGGTACATGGAAATGAATAAATGTATTCCATTGGAAAAAATAACATATAATTTAAAAAATAAAGTCACATTATATGAACAAATTTGGGAACCGTACATAGAACACAACAGAGAGGGCCAACCGTGGACCTCCATCCCCTAAAATGAAAAGAAGACAAAATGACCTGATGCGACACAATTTTCTTGTTTATTTTCATTGTGTAATGACATTATTTAATGGGTTTAATGTATATGTTGAAAGTTTAATGGGTTTGGAGGGGGGTGGGAAGGAAGGAAGGGGGAAAAAAGGGGAGAAAATGCCACTGTGTATATTCAAGAGGGAAATGTTTGTGTGTATTTTGATTAATATGGTTCATAGTGTGAAAAATTTTTTTTAAAAATTTACAAACTATCCCCTGGAAGATTTGACCATGCATCTTACTCATTGGTGTCAGTATCTCCCAGTGGCTGAAAGAATGCAGGTTATATAATGTTCTGTCCCTTTAAGATCTCCTCCCTGATCTTGGATCAGGTAGAAAAGGAGCCACTGATATAGGAAATGTAACCCCCCCCTAATTCCCACTGCTACTGAAAAAGGCATCTTTGGAGATGGCAGGGGTCTCCTGGACTTTTATTGGATCTAAGCAAGTAAATTCTACATTTTTGTGCTTTTAAAATGCCATTACAGTGACCTCCCACACTGTTTTCATGCTGGAGAACTAACAGAAACATTTTTTGGCCTTTGATCCTTCCCAAACTCTGGTAGAAACGGTTAGCGTAGCCGTTAGCACCACGTAATTGCAGCGCCAGTGACCGGGGTTCGTAGTTGCTGCAGCCAGCCAGTATTTTGTACATTATCCTGTGTCTCCATGCGTTTCTTCTAGTTGTTCTGGTTTCCTCCCACCGTTCAAAAATGTACCCGGGTCGTAGGTCAATGGATGTAATTGGGCAGCGTGGGCTGAAAGGGCCTGTTACCGTCTTGTACGCATGTCTTAACACCTTAACATCCACTTCTTCATTAAATCCAGAGGTGCCTTCGGTCAGCTGATGAAATCAATGATAAGGGTGAGTGGCAAGCCCCAGTTTGTGCTCCTTGTAAACAATCTAAGTTTATTGCCATCTGGCACCCAGTGAGATACCCGATCAAGGAGCGGACCATCTGATCAGCTGATCCTTACTGGGCATGAAGAGCATCAGAGTCGCTTCATTTCTCTCCGGACGTGAATCTTTCTTGCCCTTATGATTCAGTGAATTGCTGAATTAACCTGGTGAGCTAATAAAGACACGTCTGCATTTTACTTGCCTTCAAGCACACACATTTGCTGTAATTTGTTGTTCAGGTAGCAATCCAACCAAAAATAAATCAAGTGTAAAAGATCATTTACACCATGGCTTAAAATTAAACCAAGAACATAAAAACCTGTGTTAAGATCATTAATATTATACTCATATTTTTGATCTGCTTTCTGTTCTGATAACCAGTTGCATAATTAAAGGAGAATTTGTTATATGATGTCCTTTTTCTCAGTAGCCATTGTCAAATGGCCTTCATATTTGTGCAATAATTAAATATGTTAAAGGTGATGTGTTTCTAAATGTCCAGCATGCTGTTTCATTCACAAATGACATCCTCTCAATAAACTCACTCTCAAACCTATAGGCACTCGGTTTCCTCATTTTAAGACAGTTTTCCATCTGAAGACAGGATTTCTTTGTGCTTCTGGTCTTCTGTTGCATCATTTAGTTGATTGCAAGAACCTGTGACGTGGTATCGAGGGGGACACCAGTTCAGACACGTTTCCCCTCCATCAGTCAAGCAAACATTTCCAGGAAGAGATTATTGGATATTAAATGGGAATTCTTTACTGTTTCTCTCCTATAAGCCTCATGCTGATCTACCAGCTCCTTTGGTGCCCTGGGTCTGTGAAGTCTGTGGGAATCCACTGCAACACAACAAGAGCAGTTCTGCCCTCCAGAGGCATTGGGCTGTGTGCATTCAGGACCTGAAATCTCAGGAGAAATAAAGGAGGAACAATGATTAATTTTTCACAAGAGAAAACCAAGAGATATGTGCTTGCTTCAATCCTGTGTAAAGGAGAGACAAAAGGAGCCATCACAGGGGCAAGCCTGATGTTCATTGTCACATCAGAAAATGCCAAGGGTAGCAAGCACATCTCACCTATCTGTCTAACTAAGTGGCTGGTGCTCCAGGAATATGGCGTGGTTGGAGAGGTGCAATTAGAAATGCAAGTGGCCACATAAAAATAAGAAGACAGTCAGCCAGTGAAACTGTATATTCAGCTTGCTCCATTCCCGACAGGTCTGGAAATTATTCCCTTTCAGGTGCTTTCACCGCAATCAATCTGCGACCACTATCGCCCCTGTTGATGCGTTCCAGACTTCAACCGCTTACTGTGGCCAAAAAAAAAGACTTTCTTTAGGTTCTTTCACCCCTCATCTTTTTACGTTCTTAATTCTGAGTTCAAAGTTCAGATTTATTATCAGAGTACTTTCTGTATGCATACAACTCTAAGATTCTTTTTCCTGCGAGCGAGGCAGAATTACCACTTACTGGGAATGCAAAACACCAACTCAAAATACATGTGTAAACAAATAAAGAAATGTAAACAAACCAAACTGATCATGCAAGACAAAGAAATAAAATCAATAAAGTGTGCAAAAGCAAGAGTCCTTTATTGAGTTTATTGTTGACGAGTCTGATGGTGGAGGGGTCACAGCTGTTCCTGAACTGGTGGTGTGAGCCTTGTGGCACTGATGCCTCTTCCCTGATGGTAGCAGCAAGAATAGAGTGTGTGCTGGGTGACGTGGATTCTTGATAATTGCTGCTGCTCTCTGACAGCAGCGTTTCCTGTCGACGTTCTCGATGATGGGGAGGGTTTTGCCTGTGATGTCCTGGGTTGTGTTCACTACCTTTTGCAGGGCTTTACACTCGGGGATATTGGTGTCCCACACATCTGTAGAAATGTGCTAAGGTTTCAGATGTCACGCCAAACCTCAGCAAACGCCTGAGGAAGCAGAGGTTCTAACGAGCTTACTTCTTGATGCCATAAGTGGGATGGGCTCAGGAAGGATCCTCCAAGATAGTGATTCCCAAAAACTTAGTAGAAAGCCTTCCAATAATGGGATTACACATTCTGTCTTCTCTGTACCTTTCATGATTTAAATATCTCCATCAGATTCCCTCACAGACTCTTCTGTTGCATGGTGAACAATACAATCTATATTAGTTTCTGATTCATGGAATTATTTTTGATAAATCTTTTCTACAGCCTCTCTAAAACCTTTGTTTGTCCTAAAAAAAATGGGTTCCTGAATGAATGCAAAAGTGGCCTAATCAACGTTTTGTAATAGTTCATCCTAATTTTCTTGCTCTTGCCCTCTGTGCCTCTATTTACAAAGTTGAGAATCCAATATGCCTTTCAGCCCCTCCATCCACATCTGCTACTTAGAGTGAACTGCGTCTTCACATCAGTTCTTGCATTGATATACTGTCTGACCTCTGAGATCCATGGCCTATTTGGAAGAACAACAACGGAGTTATTTTTAAATTGTCATAATGCGTTTCCAACAGTACAATTCAACATTGTCTCTAAAGCACTCTGGGATGACGTGTTTGCATAAGCTGCTATTTAAATGCAGTAACCTTGAATGTTACTAAATCCCCTTTTCACCCCTGCAAGTTCTCCTCGATGTAGTCACCAGAGATGAGGCCACTAACCCCAAGAAACTGTGCACCGTGACTGGGTATATTCATCATCACAGTCCAGAATCCCTTCCTTGTTAGAGCTCCAGCTTTTTCAAGGTGGACTATTTTTTAATCTACCATTAATCAAAATAAAAATGACTCCTGGTTTACAGAATGTCTTTCAGAAGCCCATTGCTAGCGAGTGGAAGGTTATTTTATTCTTAAAGAATCATGTAATTTTTATTTAAAATGAGCATACCGGGAATAGACACCCTATTTAGTGGTCCTTTCAAATGAGAAGCTTAAAAGGTATCCAAAATAGATCCCAATATATTTTGATGAAAATGTTCCTTCCACTTACGGAATTGAAGGGGAAAGGATTCAACTAGAAGGCATCATAACCTAGAAATGTCAATTAAACAGTCCAGCATTATTTCAAAGTTATTCATTTACTTGATTTGGGGGAAAATTGTTCATTGGAACTGAGCCTGTGCAAAGTGTAAAATCCTTTCAATTGATGTTGGTTTCTTTAAGTGAAATAAACTCGAAACTACGATTCACATCCAAAAAGTGGAAGCTCTTTTTCCTCCACATCAATGTTGTTAAAGATATAGTTATCGAGTTGTACAGTGTAGAATAGTTCCTTCAGTTCATCACGTCTGTGCCAGTAGTTGACTAAAAGAAGATTTCCAATTATGAAGTATCTTTGACATCCCGTTCAGATGTTGCAAAGTACTTCACTTTGAAATGCAGTCACCAATGCAAGGAGGACAAATGAGCAACAAATTTGGACACAGCAAGGTCCACTAAAGGACAATGTAAAGATGGTGAGTGAAGGAGAGGATAGGTTCACACGCTTCCAACAGTCTGATAAACAGCACGTCAACAATGGTGGAAATTTTTGTACATCACTGCATGATCATATCATCTGCCAAGTTTATTTTTATGGACTCCTTAGAATCATAGTTAGATGCTCATCTTTTATTCAAGTGTGATCCTGGAAATGTGTTGCCTCTTCATTGGCATTGGAGTCCTTTAGTTTTTCTATTTTCCGAGATAAATTGGGTAGCAGGTAATTCTCATCCATCTCCCAGGTGGTCAGCATACTGTCACCAATGTTTTATCCTTTCTTTGTAATGAATGGAAATTGGTTAGAGTGGGAAATCTGTGCTCCTAAGATATTTCTCAATCCCTGACTGCATTAATGGCCTGAACATAGAGACAAGTAAAGCAACCAATTTTTGTGATGTCGGTTGTTTATGGGTCAACTCACCTTTACATGTCTTTGAATTATGTCACCCATGTAGATCGTTGATGGTGGAATTAGCAGTTGAAAAAGGCCATTAAAATACAAGTATGTAGAATAATAAACATAAATATCAGGAAGTGACATTGAATTTGGATAAGATGGCCATTGGTTAGTGATGGAGAGTAAAGTTTATCAAGATGCAACAGGTCTTGTGTATTTTGGGAGTAGCAATGAGCTTGGCCATATGCCATGAATGATAAGGTGGTTGGAAGTCCTGAGGATCTGAAAGACTGGTGTGCAAGTCCAAAGATCCTTGATGGCAGTGCATTGGGGCATTGAATACAAAAGCAGAGAGATACGCTCCAGCTTTATAAAGCATTGGGCAGGCCTCATCTGCAGAATGGGCTACAGTTCTAGTCAGCACACGATGGGAAGGATGCAATATCGCTGGAGAGGGTACAGAGGAGGTTCACCAGAATATTGCCAAGAATGGAGTATTTTAGTATGAGGCAAGGTTGGAGAGGCTACGTCTGTCTTCTCTGAAGTTGAGGAAATTAAGAGGGGACATGTTTGAGGTCTATAAAATTATGAAGGGTATAGATAGGATTTACTGCAGGAAACCTTCTGACATCAAAAATGAATGAAATGAAAGGATATAGATTTAAGAGCAAAAGATTTAGAAGGCTTTCGAGGTGGGGCATTTCTTTTACCCCAAGAATGATGACTGGAGAGTGATAGAAGCAGATTTGCTCACAGCTTTTAAGAAATATCTAGATGAATAGCCTTGGCATTGCCAAGTGTTTGAAGATGGCCTTAATATTGATGGATGCCGATTGGTCGACATGGACATGGTTGGTCTCATAGCCTTTTTTCACATGGTCTGACTCCATAAGTATATTCTATGCACTTGTTCCTATTCAATATCCCTCACTGCCTTGTCAAGTTCAGGGGGCAACAAATACTAGCATGTCAGTAATGCTGACATTCCATGAATAATGCTAAAAGGTTTGATGGATAAGGCAAGGTGCTCATATCTTTTTTCCTTGTTTTTTCACTCTAACAATAGATGCACCAGCTGGATAAGGACATGCTTTTGGCACTGCCAGTACCCTTTGAGATCTTCAAAAGGGGGGCCCCATTGAGACCAACCCTCAGATGTTGTTTCCCTCCATAGCAGTGCCTGAGATCTGCCCTGCTTTGCACCTCCCTGGGTGGCAGAGCTTCACCTTGTGGAATACTGCATTCCCAACTGGTCCATGGCACAGTTGCACAGACGCTTCAAGGCACTAAGCAACAAAACATGCTTACAGCATCGGTAATCAATCACAGATCCAAGGTTGTCAGAAATGTGCTCTGTATGCTTGGACTGGGCCTGTTTTCTATTATTGCTAGCTATTCCCAACAGAGACCTGCCCCAACGAACAGCAGGTTGTACAGCCTTCGCCGGCTCTGGTCAGCATCCATGGACATTGCAAATACTAACACTGTCTAATCTATCGGCAGATCTGCTGGATGGTGACAACATATTTTCAATTCCAGAGATTTACCGTGTCATTTCAAAACACATGCAGGAGAGTAAGATGACTGTTGGGGACTTGGGAATTGTGTGCTTAATATGTAGTGGAGAGGCCTGCTGAGTCAGCGCAGTACACACAGCGTGATTGACTGCTTGGCCCCACAGGTCCACTGTTGTCTGGCAACAGTAAAAAACAAACTGGATGTCATTGACTGCGCTGGATGTTGCCAATGCCTTGGTGTCTCTTGCTCATGTTATTGCCAGGAAAAGGTTTCGGTGGGGATACAAAGCTTAGGTTCTACCAGCACCACTGAAGGTGATTTTAGACTGTGGTTCAGGGTCGAGGAAGCATTAGTCAATAAGGTCTCTATTCCTCAAGTGAGCCTGTTGAGACGATGTCTAATTCAGCTGGTTATTTTTAATGTGAATTTTTTTTAATTTTATTGTTAATTTAAAAAAATTTAAATGTGAGATCATTTCTTGATTTAAAGTTGTCAATTTGATGGTGGTTACTGTGTGTTATTACACAGGTGCACAAGTACTTTCATTGCTTTAATCAAAACCACTGTTTATGCTCCCAGAAACTTTGAATATTGCTTGACCACAAATCAGGAAAAAAGCGGCTTGACACGTATGTTTTGGTCTTGTCCATCCTTAGAAATCTAATGGAAAGAAATTTTTCATATCTTTTCAACAGTATTTCAGGTGGAGTTATGACCTAATCCAATACCTGCTCTTTTTGGGGTTATTGAACCAGACGCATGGAGTTTTTCAGTACCTGCACAATGGGCTATGGCCTCTCTACATTATTGGCTAGAAGAGCCATCTTATTCAAATGGAAGGACTCTATGCCTCCAACAGGGTCCCCTTGATGGTGCTACGAAGATCTCAACTTCACCTTGTTCATTTGACCAGCTGTACATAAATGTGTCTGTGCCAAACAAGAAATGGACGCTTGACCAAGTTCATCACCAAACATAGCTCATATGTCGGCACGTAAGAGAGTATTTAAACTTTAAAAATTTCACCCCAAAACCAGGGGCCATCTTACACGCCAAGTGTAATATCTGAACTTTGATATCCTGTGGTTTAGAGTGTCCCCTGTGACAATGGAGAACAGAATAAAACACTTGCATAATTCCTATGGTCCTACCACTAAATACTTTTTCCACTGAATCTTGTGTTTGGGAAGCTGTATTAATAGTAATGTTAGATTAAGATGATAAAAATGTATTATCAACCTGTCTAACATACCCTAAAGTAAAAGCACAGCAAACGAGGCCAGCAGCATAAACCATTTGCAATGACTGATGAACAGTGAACAATCAGCCAGGGCCCCAGGGTGCGTGTTGTTTGCACTGCCTCATCAGGTCAAGCTCATCAAATCTCGCAGTGACCATTTACTGGTACTTTTAAAGATAGGATTTCTCAAAGTTTTCACTCCTTCATGAACGGTGTAGTTGTTTTTGTGAAAAGAAATGGTCATCGAGGGATTGGTGGTCATCAGATTGGACTGAATCAGAGTGGTGAGGCTTTGGCTCAACATGCTTCGGCGAGAACAGGTTAGAAGAGAGGGATAGTAAGCAAGAACCACCCTTTTCAAGGATTCAGCAGGTAAAGGCAGGTCTTAGATACATATTTTGTTCCTCTAGTTGGCACGGTTGGTGGAGCGGTTCGCACAACACCTTTACAACACCAGCAATCAGGACCGGACCGGGGTTTGAATCCCGCGCTGTCTGTAAGGAGTTTGTATGAGTGCCATTGCTTGTTAGGGAAAATATCACAGCTGTGCTCATCTACTGAGGCTATGTGGCTGGAGCTGAGGAACAAGAAAGGTATGACCACAGTCATGGGGTGGTATTATAGACCACCCAATTGTAAAGAAGAATTGAAGGAGAAAATCTGTAGAGAGATAGCAGACACCTGCAGGAAACATAAGGTTGTGATAGTAGAGGATTTTAATTTTCCACGTATTGACTGGGACTCCCACACTATAAAAGGGCTGGATGGCTTGGAGTTTGCCAAATATGTTCAGGAAAATTTTCTAAATCAATATGTAGATACCAACTAGAGATAATGAAATACCAGATCTTTTAGGGAACGAGACAGGACAGGTGGCAGAATTATGAGCAGGGGAACATTTTGGGTCCAGTCATCATAATGCCATTAGTTTCAAATTAATCACAGAGAAGGTCTGGGCTTCAGGTTGAGATTCTATTGGAGAAAGGCTAATTTTGAGGAAATGAGAAAGGATCCAGGATACGTCGATTGGGATGTTGTTTGCAGGCAAGGATGTGCGAGATAAGTGGAGTACCTTCATAGGTGAAATTTTGAGAGTACAGAGTTCCTGTCAGGATTAAAGGCAAGGTTAGTAGACATAAGGAACCTTGGTATTTGAGGGATATTAGGGATCTGGGTTGGAAGAAGAGAGGTGTATAGCACATATAGGCAACAAGGACCAAATGAGGTACTTGAGGAGTATAAAAAAGAATGCAAGAGAAAACTCAAGAAATAAATCAGGAAGGCAAAATAAAAAGACATGAAGTTGCTTTGGCAGACAATGTGAAGGAAAATCCTAAGGGTTTCTACAGGCATATTAAGAGCAAAGCAATAATAATGGACAAAATTGGTCCGCTTGAAGATCAGAGTGGTCAGTTTTATATGGAGCCAAAAGAGATCGGGGGGAGGAAATGTTAAATGTTTTTTTTTAATCAGTATTCACTCAGAAAACAGGCACAGAGACATGGGAAGTAAGGAAAACAAGCAGTGAAGTCATGGAGCCTATACAGGATGAAGTGTTTGCTGTCTTAAAGCAAATAAGGGTGGATAAAAATCCTCTGGGCCTGACCAGATATTCCTTCAGACCTTGAGGGAGGCTAGAGTGGAAATTGCGAGAGCTCTGGCAGAAATATTTAATATGTCCTTGGCCACGGGTGCCGTGCTGGACGACTGGAGGGTGGCTCATGTTGTTCTGTTATTTAAAAAGTAACCCTGGAAATTATAGGCTGATGAGCCTGACATCAGTAGTATGTAAATTATTGGAAGGTGTTCTAAGAGATCAGATATACAATTGTTTGGATAGCCAGAAACTGATTAGGGATCGTTAACAAGACTTTTTGCATGGTAGGTTGTGTTTAATAAATCTTAGAGTTTTTCAAGGAAGTTACCTGGAAAGTTGATGAAGTAAAGGCTGAAGATGTTTAGCAAGGCCTTTGATAAGGCCTTACATGGGAGGTAAGTCAGGAAGGTTCAGACACTAGGTATTCATGGTGAAGTAAAGAACTGTATTCAACAATGGCTGGACGGGAGAAGCCAGAGAGTAGTGTGGATGATTGCTTCTCAGTCTGGAGGCCTGTGATTAGTGGTGTACCTCAGAGATCAGTGCTGGGACCATTGTTGTTTGTCATCGATTGTTGCTGTCATGGCTATCCCTCGAGGTCGAGGGTGATGGCCTTCTTTCCATTGATCCACAAAGCGAAGATGCCTGTGCGTGTATTTGTTTAACGTGTACTTGATGTTGCACTCCAAGAAGCACACAATAGTTCACAAATCAACCAACTAGTTCCAATGGCATGGAAACCACAATGACTGGAGCTGATGGATTTGTTGGAGCCTTCATCCGCCTTCATAGCCATTGAGTTCAAAATAACTTCATCCACCTGTTCCACCATTGAGGTCTTGGTTGGATTGTTTTTTGGATGAGAGAGGGCTATGGACTGGGTCAGTGGGACTACATTAAAAAAAATATATTCTGAACAGATTAGAAGGACCAAAGGGGCCTGTTTCTGTGCAGTAATGTTCTATGGTTCTACTGAGTCAGAAAAGTAAAATAACGCAGGAATTACCTGGACTAATGGGACAGTAAGCTCTCAGCGGTAGGTGCCAGTCTTGGGGTAGTCTTGTATGAGTATCGCTCAAAACCTACATCTTAAGTGGAAATTCTGGGGACGTCATGCACCTGCCCTCTTATACGGCAACATATATGGTATATAGATTGAGGAGTCCTATCTTGATCTGGATGGAAGTGCAGGAGCATCAGGATTAGGACTCTACCAGAATTGGGAGTAGCTTTTTCCCTCAGACTGTGAGATAGTTGAAAAATACTCCATCACCTTTGTGGTCCCTTTAATGTATATTTTATTAACTTTGAATGATATTTTACTAACTTTGATTTATATCTAATTACTTTATTGTGGCAACATTTCATTTTAGGTCATGTGTGTGAAACGTGCATTGTGAGTGCACAGTGGTCAAAGTTCAGATTTATTTTGATTATGTACATGACTTCACATACAACCCTGAGATTTTTTTTTCTCCTGTGGGCCAGGCAGAATTTCTACTGACCAGTAACTGTGCTCAAGAAAAAGAGATACATTTACAAGAAATGTAAACCAGGAAAGGAATGTAAACTGAGTATACAATGCATTAAAAAAAAAATCACTATGCAGTAATGTGCAAAGTAGGAGCCCTTAAATGGGTCACTGATTGAGTTTGCTGTTGGGGAGTCTGGTGGTGGAGGGGGAGCAGCTGTTCCTGAACCATTGTTTCATTTGGTTGTATATATGCGTGAATTAAAATACACTCAAATTTGAACTTGATAGAGATCTGTATTGAGAAAAACTTGACCTTTGGCTTGAAGAGTTATAAGAGACAGTAGTTAATCAGCTTTTCGGAATGATTTTATGATTAAGATTGACAAACATACAACTACATGCCTACAAAATTTAAGGCTTTGGCTTTAACTCTTGACTTAGTTGAATTTGAATCGAATGCAACATAACAAATAGGTACAAAAGATTTTTCCTTTGATCTCATTTTAAACCTGAAAGCATCAGTAAATGAAGATGGCAATATAGTAAATACACCCCTTTCGCAAACTGAAGTACTTTCAAATGGCCAATGTCTTTTGCACATTATCCTTTGGTTGGTTGGGGGAGCCAACGAACAATTGCTGCCTTGGATGCTTCAGTGATCTAACCATGATCCCTGGAGGCAAGGCTCAATTCAGAGCTGTAGTTGATTAGTGATGTTCTCACGGAATCATCCTTCACTTGTTAGTCTCCACGTCTATAGAATATACAGCTGGTCATATGTGTGGCAAGAGAAAGATGAAACAATTTAAGGTCCAGTCAGTGATGTACAGTGTAAAAGGGTACCTCAAAGAAAATATTTTAGAACCAAACTTTGGTCATCAAAATATCAAATAATGTATTGCTAACAGATCCAATTTCATACCTGCAGGAGATCAAGAGGAATTGCCAAAAGCAAATAAAAGGCCTTTCAGAATCCTATTAAAAATGCATTTTTTTAACCTTTGGCTTTATCTTCACAATGACTTTAAAACACAGATTACTGCCAATCTTACCTTATATCTAGTTTTTTTTTGCTCAAATCAGGAGGGTATTTGATTAACATACTGCACTATGAAATCCATAATTAGTTTTTATCTTCCATAGAACACTTCTATTCGATTGCATTTGGTCTCATTAGAGGGTGTGTTCCAAAAATTAACTGCGGAAGGTCTCAACAACAGTTTCAAAGTCTCTTTTCCTTCACATGAAGCTCAGTAATATTATCCTGCACATTTTTAATGTTTGAAGTCAGGGGGTAAAAATAGATAAATGAACTGCATAACAGAATAGTTCTTAAGTTAGTTCCCTTTAACAACAATCTGGTATTTTTAGTGTAAAGCTGTCAGTAATATCCTCAGAGAGCAAGATGGCATTTATTCTGGTTTTATGCAGTTATTATTTTATGATTATGACAGACTGTTAGTCCCGGTGGGCAATGTAAACTTTAGGGGAGCGACGAGTAACGGTTCATTAAACATCCACAGCTGCACTTTATTAAAACTTATCACAGTTGGTTAACCATAGAAATAACTGTTTCCGCCTCTGACCTTTGCTGTAGTCACACTGCTCACTGTCGACCCCCTTGCTTTGCATAAGGAGGCTGGCTCTAATGTTTGGTTTTAAGTGTACAATATACCTATTGCATTCTGAACATGTGCTAAATGTTGCATATCTTTAAAGTAACTTCCTGAATATGCCGAAGCTTTACATTTCTTTACTTGTTCACCTATCCATACAGGATAAATGCTTTCTCCATTCTAAACTCTTCCTCTCCTATCTGACTCTGAATAGATCAATGTAAGTTTTTTCAATAAAAGGAGATTTTGCGAGTTTATTGACACCGGGGTTTTGTTTTAAATGGAGCACAAAGAGGCTCCTGCTGGGAACACATGAAATGTGCATATCGTAGAAGTCCGAAAATCCAGACTGCTCAGGGATTGGGTTGGTCTGGAATTTTGCTTTTTACAGATTTTCGGGCAGTACTTTTAAAATTCATATTTCAGAGGGAATAAAGCTGCGCCGTTTGTGAATGGAACAGTTTCAGCTTCTGCCACACTGCTTGTTACTTCTTTTGTTTTCTTTAAATAACTTTCATATAGTTGTTTACAACTCTTTGATTTCTTTGGGGTAAGATTATTCTGCACCACGTGCACATGCATGACGTCTTGATGACCGAAGCTGTAGTTTTGTTCCACAAATTAAATAACTGTTTCCATGGACTTCTCGGCAGTAGCTTTTTTTATATTGTAAATTGTAGACTTTCTGATGTTAAAGCTGTATTACTTACACCACGTTCTAAATTTTTAATTATTTTAAATTTGTCACTCAATTTCACTGTGTTCTTTCTCTTCACACCGTCAAGTTAATCTTTGTTGGGATCCATTATTATGCGTTTATAAATGGGTGCATCCATGGCCCTTCCACATGCATGCACACGAAAACCTGCTAAATTTTAAAAGTTTGAGAATTTTTGAAAAGTACAAATGCTTTCTGGCATCCAGAATTTTGGAATTTTACTGTAATCTCTATGAATGAGCCACCAGGACAGGAAGTCCAGATCCAGCATTTTTTCTTCAAATTCACCACCATCTTGGACATCAAAGCATTACTTCTGCGTAACAAAAGGCATGCATTATAGAGTGCCTTCTCCACCTCCAGGATATCACCAGTATTTTGGAAGTAGACTTACATAAATAATGCAGTAGTTAATTTGCACCTCGCAAGCTGTTGGAAACAGTTATTGGCTTATTCACTTGAGGGATAAACATTATCAGGATATTGGGACAAATTCCCCATCCCTTCAGAGTAATCTCTTTGGACCCTACCAACCTTAAACAATTGTTCTAGGCCAGTGGTTCTCAATTTTTTTCTTTCCACTCACATACCCTTTGCCATAGGTGCTCTGTGATTAGTAAAGGATTGCTTCAGGAGGGATGTGAGTGGAAAGAAAAAGGTTGAAAACCATTGTTTTAATTGTACCTTATGTGCACGGTTTCATAACTCCAAGGGAAATGGGCCAATGACCATTTTTCTCAAGCAAAATTTTTCAGTAACAATTGGGTCTAGAGCAGTGATTCTCAACCTTCCCTTCCCACTCACATCCCACCTTCAGCAATCCCTTACTAATCACAGAGCACTGATGGCATAAGGATTATTGAAAGTGGGATGTGAATGGAAAGAAGGTGGTTGAGAACCACTGGTCTAGGCAATATAAATATATGTCACATCTTGCCATGCTGCATTTCCTTTTAAAGGAAAGAAACAAAAAAAAAATTATTTACCTGAAACGTTATTTACCTGAAGAAAATTTGTACGCTAGATCAGCCATTCTCAACCTCTTTTGGCTATGATCCACCGAGGAGTCTACTTAAAGTTTATGGGCCTCCTTTCTGGTAAAACATTGGTTTCTTCTGTTCTTCTCTCCTACCAACTACATAAAAAATATTTATGTTACATGAGGTGGACGGAAAGCAAGGCTTTACTTAAATGTGCTGTGGCCCCCTAAGTATTTTGCAGGTTTCCTAATCTTTTAAGACCTTCTCAATGGTGCAGATGTGATCAGCACCTCCTGTAGATCTGCTCTAAATTCTGGTGATGCCAATGAATCATCTTCCAGAACCATTTGTGGCACCCCGCCACCTTCTGCACCTTTTATTCAAGTTTCCCTGCTGATAAGCTACACTGTATAATAACTCCTTCCAAGAGTAGAGGTGAAAATAAGACCATAGATTATGTGAACCAGTTCATCAGCCACCTTTCCATGAGGGTTGACATAATAATAAAATTCATGATATCCTTCATTGTGCTAGCACAGCCTTTGGTCAACCGCAGGAAAGAGTGGCTGTAGGTCATGACTTCAAACTTACCACAAATTCCATGGGCAATACCAATTCCTGCTTTCCAGTACAGTCACAACACTGCCATTTATCCAGCAATGTGGAAAACTGCACTGGAATATCATGTACAGAATAAGCAGGAAAAATCCAATTGGATTTCACTGCCTAATCAGTAGTCCTGCAATCGTGAGTAATGTGGAAGGTGTTGTTGACGGTTATCAAGTGGCCTTTACTTGCTAATAATCTGATCGCCTGCTTCTATTTCACCAGGACTATTTCAAATAGAGTTCATTGCAGCCGAGATCCAAGATCAGGTCAAAGAAAAGAATAGAGAGTGACTGGTCTTGAAATTTAAACAGCATTTGACCAAGGGTGGTGTCAAGGAGTTCAGGCAAAAGTGAACTTAATGGGCATAAAAGGAAAACACTCCAAAAATTGGAGTCATACTTTCCACCATCATATTGCTCAATAGCAAACTCAATCAGGGACTCATTTAAGGACCCCTACTTTTACACTTCAGTGATTTTTATTTTCTCTCTGCATTGCAGTCAGTTTGTTTACATTTGTTTACATTAGCACATTGAGTATAGATTTTTTGCATTACCAGTAAGTAGTAATTTTGCCTTGCCCACAGGATAAAGAATTTCAGGGTTGTATTTGATGTCACGTATGTACTCTGACAATAAATCTGAATGCTGAACTTTGAAAATATGACTGTTGGTGGCCAGTCTTCCCAGCCCAAGTTTATAACAAATTAAATGAACAAGCTCTTAAAAAAAAAATGATATTTGTAATTATACAATTATTTCAGTTTGGAAGCAGCTTGACATAATCATGGGAATTAAATCCATCTCTTCACATATTTCTCGAGGATGTATATTTTAAATATGCACACCCTGTGATATCTGTGTCAGAGGGTGATGTCAGAACATCATTCAAGAGGGTGAAAACTCGCAAGGCGTTAGCCATGGTACTGAAAATCTACGCCAACCCACTAGCCGGAGTGTTCACGGACATTTTCAACCTCTCATTGCAGCAGTCAGAGGTTCCCACCTGTTTCCAAAGGGCATCAATCATCCTGGTACCAAAGGAGAGTGGAGTGAACTGCATCAATGACTACTGCCCAGAAGCATTAACCTCTACTGTGATGAAATGCTTTGAGAGGCTGGTCATTGCCAGAATTAACATGTATTTAAGTAAAGATCTGGACCCACTGCAATTCGCCTATTGTCACAATCACTTCACAGCAGATGCAATATCATGGGCTCCCCTCTTAGCTCTGGATCACCTCAAACAACAGCTGCTCTTCATCAACTACAGCTCGGCCTTCAATCCCATTATTCCCTCAGAGCTGGTCAAGGAACTACAAACTCCAGGCCTCTGTAACCCCACTCTGCAACTGGATTCTAGGCATTCTTATCGGAAGACCACAGTCAGTACGAATTAGAAACAATATCCCCTCCTCACTGATCATCAACACAGGCGCATCCCAAGAATGCGTGCTTAGCTCGCTGCTCTACTCCTACACCCATGACTGTGTGGCCAGACACAATTCCAGTGCCATCTGTAAGTTTGCCGATGACACCACAGTTGTTGGCAGGATCACAAAGAGCAATGAGGAAATATACAGGAGGGAGATAGATCAGCTTGTTGAATGGTGTAATGACAACAACCTTGGATTCAATAACAGCAAAACCAAGGAGATGATTGTGAAGGAAGTCAGGGGAACACGACCCAGTCCTTATTGAGGGCTCAGTAGTGGAGAGGGTCAAGAACTTTAAATTTCTGGGTGTCAACATCTTTGAGGATCTGTCCTGGAGCCTCCACATCGATGCAATCACAAAGAAAGCTCACCAACGGCTATACTTTGTGAGGTGTCTGATATGTCGCCGAAGACTCTCATAACCGTCTACAGGTGCACTGTGGAGAGCATTCTGGCTGGTTGCATCACAGCCTGGTATGGAGGCACCAACTCTCAGGACAAGAATAAACGCCAGAGGGTTGTTAACGCACCCTGCGACATCATCACAGGCACCAAACTTCACACCATCAAGGACATCTACATGAGTCAGTGTTTTTAAAAAAAGCAGCCTCTAGCCTCAAAGATCCCCACCACCTAGGCCATGCCCTCTTCACTCTGCTACCATTGGGCAAAAGGTACAGGAGCCTAAAGATGAGTACCCACTGCCATCATATTCCTGAATAATCGATGAGCTGAAAGACACCGTTTTTGTGCATTATTATTTTAATTTTTTTATAGTAATGTTTGGTTATAATATGAATGTTTGATCTGTGATGCTGCCATAAAACATTGAATTACATAACAATAAATTCTGATTCTAAAAGGCATTTGTTTAGGGTGAGGAGTTTAAAGTTCAAAGGAGATGTGTGGTGGAATTTATTTTTACACAGGGTGTAGGAAGTGCCATGTATAGCGGTGGAAACAGATCCAATTACTAGCATAATATTTAGGAGGCTTCTAGATAGTCATATGAATATGCAAAGATACAGGGATATGTATCACGTACAAATAGCAGAGGTTTAGTTTAACTTGGACATTATTTTTGGCACAGCCACAAAAGACCTGTTCTTGTGCCATTATGTTCTGTCGTAAAACCTGTTTTTTTTCTGATTATTGGCATGACAAAAATGAATCTGGGAATCGGATATTGAAAAAATGTTTTATATTTTAGTGTTGGTAAACTCTTCTTGCATCAGAACCAATGAATTCAAGTAATCACTCATTGGGGGTGCATGGGGGAATCCATCTCCAATGTAGTACAGAAACTTGGGTGCATCCTTCCCAGTGTGGTGCTGGTGGACATGTCACCCAGACAGGATCTCGGCATCAGCAGAAGCCACCAAAAAGTAATGGGAGTCACAAGAGCGTGCAAATGCTGGAATCCACCTATCACACTCCTGTCTCCCAACTCCACCACTGTCATGTGACCACTCCAGTGAGCCTGAGATCAGAAGTGACCTCGCCTGCCAATCAAGGGTTTGCTTTGGCCATCTGTGAGGCTGATGTGTGATTAGCCCTTGCGATTGGTCCTCCAGGTATCACCAATGGTTAGATCTGCTCACAGGTGAGGTTGCCGTGCAATTGGTCCTCGCAGGTCACGTGGACTGGATCTGCATTGAGAAAGCAGCAGGTGGAGTGTTTTTTTTTGCTCTATCTCTCTGTTTTTACTGCTGGCTGGAGACTGGCACTGAACTCCAGGCTGCAGGCCACAGAGAGCTCTAGCAGGCCAACTGACTGAAATGGACCTGTCCCAGATCCTGAGCTGGAGACCAGGTTTATTTGATATACTTGTTAGTTGTAATCAATTTGCTGTTTGTTAGTGTGCTGGGACTGCTAGAGAGACGGAGTTGGTAGATACTTTTTGTTTAACCCTTGTGTTCCCAGTTTGGAGTTGAGAATGTATAGCAGTGATTTATTTGCACCTAATGTGTAGTTATTATTGCTGAATATGTGAGTGTGTGTTCTTTGGTGAATTCCCCTCTTTCCGCTCTTTGGCTTGGCTTCGCGGATGAAGATTTATGGAGGGGGTAAATGTCCACATCAGCTGCAGGCTCATTTGTGGCTGACAAGTCCGATGCAGGACAAGCAGACGCGGTTGCAGGGGAAAATTGGTTGGTTGGGGTTGGGTGTTGGGTTTTTCCTCCTTTGTCTTTTGTCAGTGAGGTCTTCAAAGGAGGTTGCTGCCCGCCGAACTGTAAGGCGCCAAGATGCACGGTTTGAGGCGATATCAGTCCACTGGCGGTGGTCAATGTGGCAGGCACCAAGAGATTTCTTTAGGCAGTCCTTGTACCTTTTCTTTGGTGCACCTCTGTCACGGTGGCCAGTGGAGAGCTCGCCATATAACACGATCTTGGGAAGGCGATGGTCCTCCATTCTGGAGACGTGACCCACCCAGCGCAGCTGGATCTTCAACAGCGTGGACTCGATGCTGTCGGCCTCTGCCATCTCGAGTACTTCGATGTTAGGGATGAAAGCGCTCCAATGGATGTTGAGGATGGAGCGGAGACAACGCTGGTGGAAGCGTTCTAGGAGCCGTAGGTGATGCCGGTAGAGGACCCATGATTCGGAGCCGAACAGGAGTGTGGGTATGACAACGGCTCTGTATACGCTTATCTTTGTGAGGTTTTTCAGTTGGTTGTTTTTCCAGACTCTTTTGTGTCTTGGCAAGTCTGTTGTCTATCTCGTTGTCGATCCTTGCATCTGATGAAATGGTGCAGCTGAGAGAGGTAAACTGGTTGACCGTTTTGAGTTTTGTGTGCCCGATGGAGATGTGAGGGGGCTGGTAGTCATGGTGGGGAGCTGGCTGATGGAGGACCTCAGTTTTCTTCAGGCTGACTTCCAGGCCAAACATTTTGGCAGTTTCCGCAAAACAGAACGTCAAGCGCTGAAGAGCTGGCTCTGAATGGGCAACTAAAGCGGCATCGTCTGCAAAGAGTAGTTCACGGACAAGTTTCTCTTGTGTCTTGGTGTGAGCTTGCAGGTGCCTCAGATTGAAGAGGCTGCCATCCGTGCGGTACCGGATGTAAACAGCATCTTCATTGTTGAGGTCTTTCATGGCTTGGTTCAGCATCATGCTGAAGAAGATTGAAAAGAGGGTTGGTGCGAGAACACAGCCTTGTTCTTTGGTGAATTCCCCTGTGTGTAAGTAAATACCATTGTTTGTTAATAACTCATGTCCAGCCTTAATTAAAGCTTCACGTCTATCAATATCAAGGAAATACTCTAAGTAAGACTTTTAGTCACAGGGTTATGGTATCACACATGGAAACGGGCCCTTCAGCCCACCCGTCCATGCTGACCAAGATGCCTATTTGTGCTCATTTCCATTTTCCTGCATTGGGCCCTTGTTCTTTTCTAGCCATGCACCTATCTGAATGCTTTGAAAGTGCAGAGATTGCAGCTTGTTCCTCACACCTGCCACCCTTTGTGTGAAGGACTTGCCCTTCATATCTCCTTCAAATTAGTCACCTCTCAACTTAAACCTCTTTCCTCTACTTCTGGAGTTCCCTGTCCTTGGTAGACTAACTGGGATTATGATTTATTTAAAGAAGGTAGGAACAACCAAAAACCTGTTGAAACAAATACTGTGGCTACTTTTAAGTATTTTGGTATATTTGCAAAATGGAACTGATTGTCTTGATGGGTCTATTCTATTCTGCAAACAAAGTTCTTGCAAGGATGAATGCAGAGACGATGTATCTCCTTCCTGACGTGTTTTGAACCAGGTTGCCTGACAGTAAGGGCTCAGCCATTCAAAACGGAAAAGATTGTACAGTAAAACCCTTGGTATCTGCCACCTTATGGGGATTGGTCGGTGCCATATAAGTGAACTCTCCAGTTGCTTGAGGTTGCGTGATTGGCAAACTAATGTGAGCTGCACCAATTTTAAAGTTCTGTATTTTTACCTGTTTATTTTCTGCATTTTATTTTTGCCAGTTGCTTGAGACTGCGGGTTGCTTGAATTCTAGTTAACAGAATTTACTGTTTTTGTTCTTTTGTATAAGAAATAGAAGCAGGAGTCGGCCATCAAGTCTGTTCTGCCATTCAATGAGATCATGGCTGATCTGGTGATAGGCTCATCTCCACCTACCTTCCTTTTCCCCACTTCCCTTAATTCTCCAACTTTGTAAAACTCTATCGATCCTTGTCTTAAATATATTTACTGAGGTAGGCTCCAGAGATTCAATGGGCAGTGATTCCATAGATACACCACCCTCTGGCAAAAGCAGTTCCTCCTCATCTCCATCCTAAGTCTACTATCTTGAATCTTGAGAATATGTCCTATGGTTCTGGTCTCTCTGCCACCAATGGAAGTAACTTACCTACTTCTATCTTATCTATGTCATTCATAATTTTATATGCTTCAAAGTATATTTTCTCCTAGTGATTGATAGTGAATGACTATATTTAAGGCAAGAATTGAGAGTTTTATTCAGGAATGAAAGGAAACTAATGCTGAGGTAAAGATTCAGCTTTGATCTTATTGAATGGATGAGCAGCTACGACAGGACGAAGAACTTGTAGCTGCTTCCATTTGTTGTGGAGTTCCTATTTGGTGTTAAAGATTTGTACTCCAGGCTTGATGCTCAGAATCACTGCGGATTTATTTCATCAGGGTTAAATCAAGTCTCTGTGAGGTCCTTAACTGTAGGCCAAATCTGATTGGAAAGTACTAACAAGTTTTGGTCAGTGTTTCCAAAGGCAACAGTCACAAACAGCTGGGGAATCTGTTCCTGGACTCAGCACCAAGTTCAACAGCAGAATACAATGGGCGGAAATCAACAATTTCTTGCGTAGAATCCCCGAGCATTCATTTCAAAGGAGATTTTACAGCTGCCATGAAGAAAGGGGAAAATAACTTTTCTTAAAAAAGTTATTTATGTTTACATCATCAGTTCTGTGGGTGGGGCATGCTCTGGCCTGCCCATGTGACCTGATTCCACTATGTAAGGCTTTGGCACTGTTCAGGGCCTTGCTGGATGGGATGTGCTCAGCCTGCTGTATCCAAACCAGGTAAGTGGATTGGTTGGCTGAGTAAGTGGCAAATGTGAACAGCAACCAACCTTGGCCAAATCTGAATCTAGAACATTGCCTTTGACTCGAATTCAGATCTTAACAGCCTGGTGAAAAATGCATTTCATCCAACGTAGTCACTACTTCCAGTGTCACTTTTTGGAATGGGCCTGAACCTGAGTATTTCTTTGTGGCTGGAATCATGCTGGTCTCTGAAACAGACTGGAGAATGGTGCTTTGTTGGGTTATACTTGTACAATCAGATGACAATAAACTTGGCTTGCACTTGCACTAAAATAAATGAACAAATTTTGGACACTCTGCCATGAATGAGGATGATCAAAAGATGCAGGATAATATAGTTAATGAAACACTTCTGGGAATGTGACAAAATCCGTCCACTTAATCCTAGTTGTTTATTTCACACAAACTCTGATTATTTTTCACTGGAATAAGGTTTTAGAGAATGATTGTTAATGTACAGTATTTAGTCAATGACCCTTGGAATTGAAAGAACATTATTGATATATATTTGGATTGTTCCCTGTTGCAAACAGGACTTCCTGCCTTCTGTATCCAGGGCCACTTTAAAGCTGGATTTAGCATTCACAAGCATTGGTGGATGCTGCTCAATCTTGTGCTGTTGTGGCTCCTTTGCTCCAGTGAGAGAGAAGCCTGAAAACTGAAAGGAAGGAGTACAAGTGAGGTTTTGGGGTGCCATTGGTCAGTGATGCTGACAGTCCAAGGAAGTGATCAAAGTGGGAAGAGTAGCAGAGAGAAAATAAATTGTAATAGCAGGGGCGAAGGCTTCGACAGGGAAATATGAAAGAATGTAAAACCTCTGGAGAGCTTGTGAACTTTCTATAAACCATTACTTTTAGCTTGAAATCTCAGTAGGATCATTTGGAGCAATTAAAGATTAGTCCAAATTGAATCCTTAAAATGCGATTACGCTGAAAGTGAATTTGCAGTCCATTGTCATTCCACCGCCCCCCCCCCCCCCCCAACTGTTCTTCTAGCAAGCTACAGGTTTAAAATGTGCAGCATATGGGTCTCTTGGTGATGTCTGCTCATGCAAGCGCAGGTCAGCTCTGATGGGTCAGCAGTAATGTAATGATTGATCATGAAACAGAGTGCAACCGGTCAGAGAATGGTGGCGAGTTGATTTTTGAATTCAAAGATAATCCTTGGGAAATTCAGTGTGGCTCCTTGGATTGGGATTATCACAAAATGGTCAATTCTTTTCCCTCCTCTTTTGACAACTTCATGATATTTTCAGGTCAGTCCTATTTTACCCGGTCACTGCACCTCATTACCATCACTATTGCGCTGCTCTTTGTAAATGAGACTAGCCTGGGGTCTTTCTGGGTGCATTTTACTATATTCTTGAAAAGAAGGTTTTCTTCTACTGATTTGTTGGGGTTCTATTTATTTTGGCTTCAAAACAATGCATGTATCTTGCCCACTTTCTTGATGGTTCTGAGTATTGAGCTTCTCCATGGTATTGCCAGCAAAGCCATCGTATTTGTGCGCTGACATCTGTTCTACATCTGCCAACAAACCTGTGGATTTTTAATGGGGAAAAATTTTTAATTTTCTTTTTCTGCATGATGAAACAAAAGAAAATTGGAGCCTTCTGGATCACAGCAGCAGTGCATTCTATTGTTGTTGCTGTAAATCCAGATTAATCTATTAGTTTATGGTTGGCAAAATGTTCTGCTTTTAATGTTTTTTTTGTTCTCTCTGTATCAATGACGCAAATGAGTTGGGATTATTAAAAATGTTAGCAGATGAGCCTATTTTTAGGGTGTTGGTGCTCTGCAGTAAGGTATAATCTATGTGTAAAAATCTTTAAATCTAATTTGCACTGAAATAGCCCAAAAGCTGTGCTACAATTGGATCCAGAGTGAATATCTTATTCGGGGTGCAGTTCCGATGTCTGGCTTTAATTATAAGGGGCATCTTCGTGCATAAACTACGTTCAACATTTCAATTTTATTTTGGTTAGGTCTGAATTGAGAGTGGGGAGTTTTTAAAATAAAGAGCAATAAAGTACGTGAGCGTTCAGAATCTATGTTGAATTCCTGAGAAAGAGTAAGCATTCTTACATATTTTCTCAGACAGCTTTACCCGCCCTGTATTTCTCAGACAGCTTTACCCTCCCTGTATTTCTCAGACAGCTTTATCCTCCCTGTATTTCTCAGACAGCTTTACCCTCCCTGTATTTCTCAGACAGCTTTACCCTCCCTGTATTTTCTCAGACAGCTTTACCCTCCCTGTATTTTCTCAGACAGTTTTACCCTCCCTGTATTTCTCAGACAGCTTTACCCTCCCTGTATTTCTCAGACAGCTTTACCCTCCCTGTATTTCTCAGACAGCTTTACCCTCCCTGTATTTCTCAGACAGCTTTACCCTCCCTGTATTTCTCAGACAGTTTTACCCTCCCTGTATTTTCTCAGACAGTTTTACCCTCCCTGTATTTTCTCAGACAGCTTTACCCTCCCTGTATTTCTCAGACAGCTTTACCCTCCCTGTATTTCTCAGACAGCTTTACCCTCCCTGTATTTCTCAGACAGCTTTACCCTCCCTGTATTTCTCAGACAGCTTTACCCTCCCTGTATTTCTCAGACAGCTTTACCCTCCCTGTATTTCTCAGACAGCTTTACCCTCCCTGTATTTCTCAGACAGCTTTACCCTCCCTGTATTTCTCAGACAGCTTTACCCTCCCTGTATTTCTCAGACAGCTTTACCCTCGCTGTATTTTCTCAGACAGCTTTACCTTCCCTGTATTTCTCAGACAGCTTTACCCTCCCTGTATTTCTCAGACAGCTTTACCCTTCCAGTATTTCTCAGACAGCTTTACCCTCCCGGTATTTCTCAGACAGCTTTACCCTCCCTGTATTTCTCAGACAGCTTTACCCTCCCTGTATTTCTCAGACAGCTTTACCCTCCCTGTATTTCTCAGACAGCTTTACCCTCCCTGTATTTCTCAGACAGCTTTACTCTCCCTGTATTTCTCAGACAGCTTTACCCTCCCTGTATTTTTCAGACAGCTTTACCCTCCCTGTATTTCTCAGACAGCTTTACCCTCCCTGTATTTCTCAGACAGCTTTACCCTCCCTGTATTTCTCAGACAGCTTTACCCTCCCTGTATTTCTCAGACAGCTTTACCCTCCCTGTATTTCTCAGACAGCTTTACCCTCCCTGTATTTTCTCAGACAGCTTTACCCTCCCTGTATTTTCTCAGACAGCTTTACCCTCCCTGTATTTTCTCAGACAGCTTTACCCTCCCTGTATTTTCTCAGACAGCTTTACCCTCCCTGTATTTCTCAGACAGCTTTCTCCTCCCTGTATTTTCTCAGACAGCTTTACCCTCCCTGTATTTCTCAGACAGCTTTACCCTCCCTGTATTTTCTCAGACAGCTTTACCCACCCTGTATTTCTCACAGCTTTACCCTCCCTGTATTTCTCAGACAGCTTTACCCTCCCTGTACTTCTCAGACAGCTTTACCCTCACTGTATTTTTCAGACAGCTTTACCCTCCCTGTATTTTTCAGACAGCTTTACCCTCACTGTATTTCTCAGACAGCTTTACCCTCCCTGTATTTCTCAGACAGCTTTACCCTCCCTGTATTTCTCAGACAGCTTTACCCTCCCTGTATTTCTCAGACAGCTTTACCCTCCCTGTATTTCTCAGACAGCTTTACCCTCCCTGTATTTCTCAGACAGCTTTACCCTCCCTGTATTTCTCAGACAGCTTTACCCTCCCTGTATTTCTCAGACAGCTTTAACCTCCCTGTATTTCTCAGACAGCTTTACCCTCCCTGTATTTCTCAGACAGCTTTACCCTCCCTGTATTTTCTCAGACAGCTTTACCCTCCCTGTATTTTCTCAGACAGTTTTACCCTCCCTGTATTTCTCAGACAGCTTTACCCTCCCTGTATTTCTCAGACAGCTTTACCCTCCCTGTATTTCTCAGACAGCTTTACCCTCCCTGTATTTCTCAGACAGCTTTACCCTCCCTGTATTTCTCAGACAGCTTTACCCTCTTTGTATTTCTCAGTTTTATCCTCCCTGTATTTTCTCAGACAGTTTTACCCTCCCTGTATTTTCTCAGACAGCTTTACCCTCCCTGTATTTCTCAGACAGCTTTACCCTCCCTGTATTTCTCAGACAGCTTTACCCTCCCTGTATTTCTCAGACAGCTTTACCCTCCCTGTATTTCTCAGACAGCTTTACCCTCCCTGTATTTCTCAGACAGCTTTACCCTCCCTGTATTTCTCAGACAGCTTTACCCTCCCTGTATTTCTCAGACAGCTTTACCCTCCCTGTATTTCTCAGACAGCTTTACCCTCCCTGTATTTCTCAGACAGCTTTACCCTCGCTGTATTTTCTCAGACAGCTTTACCTTCCCTGTATTTCTCAGACAGCTTTACCCTCCCTGTATTTCTCAGACAGCTTTACCCTTCCGGTATTTCTCAGACAGCTTTACCCTCCCGGTATTTCTCAGACAGCTTTACCCTCCCTGTATTTCTCAGACAGCTTTACCCTCCCTGTATTTCTCAGACAGCTTTACCCTCCCTGTATTTCTCAGACAGCTTTACCCTCCCTGTATTTCTCAGACAGCTTTACTCTCCCTGTATTTCTCAGACAGCTTTACCCTCCCTGTATTTTTCAGACAGCTTTACCCTCCCTGTATTTCTCAGACAGCTTTACCCTCCCTGTATTTCTCAGACAGCTTTACCCTCCCTGTATTTCTCAGACAGCTTTACCCTCCCTGTATTTCTCAGACAGCTTTACCCTCCCTGTATTTCTCAGACAGCTTTACCCTCCCTGTATTTCTCAGACAGCTTTACCCTCCCTGTATTTTCTCAGACAGCTTTACCCTCCCTGTATTTTCTCAGACAGCTTTACCCTCCCTGTATTTTCTCAGACAGCTTTACCCTCCCTGTATTTTCTCAGACAGCTTTACCCTCCCTGTATTTCTCAGACAGCTTTCTCCTCCCTGTATTTTCTCAGACAGCTTTACCCTCCCTGTATTTCTCAGACAGCTTTACCCTCCCTGTATTTTCTCAGACAGCTTTACCCACCCTGTATTTCTCAGACAGCTTTACCCTCCCTGTATTTCTCAGACAGCTTTACCCTCCCTGTACTTCTCAGACAGCTTTACCCTCACTGTATTTTTCAGACAGCTTTACCCTCCCTGTATTTTTCAGACAGCTTTACCCTCACTGTATTTCTCAGACAGCTTTACCCTCCCTGTATTTCTCAGACAGCTTTACCCTCCCTGTATTTCTCAGACAGCTTTACCCTCCCTGTATTTCTCAGACAGCTTTACCCTCCCTGTATTTCTCAGACAGCTTTACCCTCCCTGTATTTCTCAGACAGCTTTACCCTCCCTGTATTTCTCAGACAGCTTTACCCTCCCTGTATTTCTCAGACAGCTTTACCCTCCCTGTATTTCTCAGACAGCTTTACCCTCCCTGTATTTCTCAGACAGCTTTACCCTCCCTGTATTTCTCAGACAGCTTTACCCTCCCTGTATTTCTCAGACAGCTTTACCCTCCCTGTATTTTCTCAGACAGCTTTACCCTCCCTGTATTTCTCGGACAGCTTTACCCTCCCTGTATTTCTCGGACAGCTTTACCCTCCCTGTATTTTCTCAGATAGCTTTACCCTCCCTGTATTTTCTCAGACAGCTTTACCCTCCCTGTTTTTCTCAGACAGCTTTACCCTCCCTGTATTTCTCAGACAGCTTTACCCTCCCTGTATTTCTCAGACAGCTTTACCCTCCCTGTATTTCTCAGACAGCTTTACCCTCCCTGTATTTTCTCAGACAGCATTACCCTCCCTGTATTTTCTCAGACAGCTTTACCATCCCTGTATTTCTCAGACAGCTTTACCCTCCCTGTATTTCTCAGACAGCTTTACCCTCCCTGTATTTCTCAGACAGCTTTACCCTCCCTGTATTTCTCAGACAGCTTTACCCTCCCTGTATTTTCTCAGACAGCTTTACTCTCCCTGTATTTCTCAGACAGCTTTACCCTCCCTGTATTTCTCAGACAGCTTTACCCTCCCTGTATTTCTCAGACAGCTTTACCCTCCCTGTATTTCTCAGACAGCTTTACCCTCCCTGTATTTTCTCAGACAGCTTTACCCTCCCTGTATTTTCTCAGACAGCTTTACCCTCCCTGTATTTTCTCAGACAGCTTTACCCTCCCTGTATTTCTCAGACAGCTTTACCCTCCCTGTATTTCTCAGACAGCTTTACCCTCCCTGTATTTCTCAGACAGCATTACCCTTCCTGTATTTCTCAGACAGCTTTACCCTCCCTGTATTTTCTCAGACAGCTTTACTCTCCCTGTTTATTCTCAGACAACTTTTCCCTCCCTGTATTTTCTCAGACAGCTTTACCCTCCCTGTATTTTCTCAGACAGCTTTACCCTCCCTGTATTTTCTCAGACAGCTTTACCCTCCCTGTATTTTCTCAGACAGCTTTACCCTCCCTGTATTTTCTCAGACAGCTTTACCCTCCCTGTATTTTCTCAGACAGCTTTACCCTCCCTGTATTTCTCAGACAGCTTTACCCTCCCTGTATTTCTCAGACAGCTTTACCCTCCCTGTATTTTCTCAGACAGTTTTACCCTCCCTGTATTTTCTCAGACAGCTTTACCCTCCCTGTATTTTCTCAGACAGCTTTACCCTCCCTGTATTTCTCAGACAGCTTTACCCTCCCTGTATTTTCTCAGACAGCTTTACCCTCCCTGTATTTCTCAGACAGCTTTACCCTCCCTGTATTTTCTCAGACAGCTTTACCCTCCCTGTATTTCTCAGACAGCTTTACCCTCCCTGTATTTTCTCAGACAGCTTTTCCCTCCCTGTATTTTCTCAGACAGCTTTACCCTCCCTGTATTTTCTCAGACAGCTTTACCCTCCCTGTATTTCTCAGACAGCTTTACCCTCCCTGTATTTTCTCAGACAGCTTTACCCTCCCTGTATTTTCTCAGACAGCTTTACCCTCCCTGTATTTTCTCAGACAGCTTTAATCTCCCTGTATTTTCTCAGACAGCTTTACCCTCCCTGTATTGGCCACTGACAAACTGAAGTTTCATTGGCTTTTGGCTGCATGTGGTACTTGGTAAAGTGATCACAGCCAGTGTCTGTAAACCATCAAACCTCAATTGCTGCTGTTTGCTTTCTATGTGCATGTAGGTACAGATCAAGTACCGCTTTATCCAAAATGCCTGGGACCAGAAGTGTTTCGGATTTTGGAACACTATTTTTAAAAAAAATCCACTCGTTCATTCAGTCTTAAAGATTCATGCATTCACATTACATTACAAATATTCACATAGGCACAAATGAACTGAAGTAGACATATATTGAAAAATCTACACTCAATAATGCACGACTTACATATGCTACATCCTGTTCTCCGATGGAGATTTCTGAATTCTATTACATATTACCTGATGGGACCATGGACAAAAAAGGTTTTGGATTTTGCTTCATTTCAGGTAGTTTGATAAGGGGTACTGTACCTGTACAATCCAGTCATTTCTGTTGGAGAGCAAGACAGAATGGGATTGTTGTTCTTTTTGCTTTGACTTACTCTCCCTTTTTCCTCCATTGTACCAAAGAAGAGGTACAAGGACTGCCTAAAGAAGTCTCTTGGTGTCTGCCACATTGACCACCGCCAGTGGGCTGATCTCGCCTCCAACCGTGCACCTTGGCGCCTCACAGTTTGGCGGGCAGCAACCTCCTTTGAAGAAGACCGCAGAGCCCACCTCACTGACAAAAGACAAAGGAGGAAAAACCCAACACCCAACCCCAACCAACCAATTTTCCGCTGCAACCATGTCTGCCTGTCCCGCATCGGACTTGTCAGCCACAAACGAGCCTGCAGCTGACATGGACGTTACCCCTCCATAAATCTTCGTCTGCGAAGCCAAGCCAAAGAAACATGATTATAAAAGTGTAATGAATGCACTAAGGCTGTAATCTCAGTGTTGACCACTCTCTGGATTGCAATATATTTTCTAGACCTTTCCTGGGTCCATCTGGTAATGCCACTGGAATAAGCAATCATTTCTTTTAGAGCTCCTAAGAGCACAAGAGCTATTCAGCCAGATGAGGTGAGAGTTTATTGTTCGGTACATCAGTCCATTGGGCAGATGCACTAAAATTCTTGCTTGCTGCAGCCCCACAGGTACACAAGATGCATCAACTTCAATAGTATAAATTAAATTATCACCATAGGTCAAGATGGAAGCAGAGATAATGAACATAAAAGGATAAGTGAATATTCATAGCTGCAATGTGTGCAAGAAAATAAGTGATGCAAATGTTTTTGTAGTCCCAGACTAGTAGTATGGTAAAGTTCAGGAGTTTAATAACTGGAGGGGGGGTGGTGGTGGTGATGAGTGAGGGAGGGAGGGAGGGAGGGAGCTGTTCTTTAACCTTGAGGTGCTGAACTTCAAGCTTTGAAGGTAGCAGAGAAGAGATTGTGACAAGGGTGGTGAGGGTTGCTCTCTTGTTTTCTGATTTTGTGTGCATATTGAAAGATCCTGTACAGCTATTGGAAAAGGAATTCCTTTCGGTATCTTGGTCAACATTCTTTAAATTAAACATCAAAGAATATTTAACTATCAAGTTTAACGAATTCTGGCACTTTCACAAGTCCAAAATGCCCACCACATAAGTCCTCGTGGCAGCTATCAACTCTCAAGGCCATTTGATTGGTTTTATTATGAAATTGATGTATAGTTGAGGGGAAAATTTTAGGTGAAACATTAGAGGATGCTTTTTCACTCAGAGAGTGGTGGCTGAATGGAATATCTTCCAGAGGAAATAGTTGAGGCAGAGTGAATTCTTTCATTAAGAGAAGGCTGGATATAGGAGGGGGTTGGAGGGTTATGGGTGGAGAATAGGCAGAGGGATCTAGCAGAGTGGTTTGAACCGGCGTGGACTTGAAGGGCAAAGATGGCCTGTTTCCATGCCATAAAATGTTATATGGAGGCAGATACATGGTCTCGTGGTCTCCATCTTCTTAAAGCCCACACAAGTTCCTTGATTTTGCTGATGTGGAGAGCAAGATTGTTGTTCTTTCATTACATAACCAGATTCTCAATCAATTCTCAATGCACGTGTACCACACAGGTGACAAGGATGGGATGCTGTGAATGTCTCAAATCTTTAGAAGTGAGATTCGGCGATTTTGGGAACCTCACAAGAAATGTGCCCAAAGTCCAAAGGATAAACCTCAGTTCAATATAAAATGTTAGGGTCATGGCAAATGGAATTTAAGGAAAAGAGCAGATCGGAGAGCAGAATGTATTGGAAAAGCAGGCACCAAAGATGCTTTTGAATACTGATAATCTTGCAGGTGTAATGGAGGAACATTTCATAACATGAACAAAGCCATTTGCGGGAAGGGTAGAATTGTTTTAGCAACAATAGGATTGCATACCTACTCCATGCAAGTTGATTTACATGTCCATTATTGGACAATAACTGTCTTCTTAAGTGAGATCAATGAAAAAAAATTTGACCAATCACAGTAATTCCTGAAAGCTACGTTCATTATCTGCAAACAAAGCTATTAAAATCAATCTGGAATTTAATAGTAGAGTTGAAAATTTTGCCAGGTCCCTATTATTTTGTGGTGCTCCTAGGCCATATATGAGAGTTTAGTTTGTCTGGGGATCATAGCTGAGAACATTCAGGCTGTTTATTAACTCTTTAGCAAAGAAAGCAGGTTCAAGCTTTGAGCAGCAAGACTTGATAACATTTAAGTATGAACTGATAAGTGACAAATCACATTTTAGCCACAGAAGGGCCAGATAGTGACCACCTCCAACAAGCGAGAGTTTTAACCACTACCCCTTGATGTTCTATGAAATTACCATCACAAACTCCTTTACTATCAACAACCTGTGGATCAATATTGACTGGAAATACAAATGGATCTGCTTCGTAAATACAGTATTGTGACCTGGAGCAGGTCAGAGGTTGACAAAACTGGAGAAATTCAGCAGATCAAACAGTGTCCTTTATATAACAAACATAAAGATACATGACCAATGTTTCAGACTTGAGCCCTTCAAGGTAGGAACAAAATGTGGGATGGTGCCTGAAGAAAATGGTGGGAGGGAGGGGCAGGGTTGGAGCACAGTCCCACAGGCAGGCATTGATAAGGGAGGATGGGCATTTTATTTGGCACCAGCCCAAATTTTGTTCATACCTTGATGAAGGCCTCAAGCCTGAAACATTGGTTATGTATCTTTACCTTTGTCAAGTTTATTGTCATCTGATTGCACAAATACAACCCAACGAAATAGCGTTTTACAGTCTTTCATGCAAAAAAACGAGGACAAACAAGTCATGCATACGCAGGACAAGTATTAATATAAATATATATTGTTTCATGAATAGGAGAATCTCGAATGGTTAGTGTGAGAAGTTCCTTTGGTTGTTCAGCATTCTTACTGCCCGTGAGAAGCTGTTCCTTGGCCTGGTGCGTTGGCTATGATACTCCTATATCCCTTTCCTGATGGGAGCAGCTGAAAGATGCTGTATGTAGGGTTGAAGGCGTCCTCAATGATTTTGCATGTTCCCTTCAGACAACGATCCTGGTAGATTATGTCGAGTGACCCTCTCTGCCGCTCTTATGGTCTTGTAGATTGACCTCTGATCCATTTCTCTGTAGCAACCATTTGTGATGCAGCCGGCCAGGACGCTCTTGATAGAGCTCCTATAGAAGGTTGACATAATGGTGGCCGGTAGCCTTGCCCGCTTCAGTCTTCTCAGGAAGTGCAGTCACTGTTAAGCCTTCTTGACAAGTGAGGAGATGCCGTGTGTCCACGATAGGTCACTAGTTAAGTGAACTCCAAGGAACTTGGTGCTCTCCACTCTCTCCACGACAGGGATGTTGATGTGCAGTGGAGGGTGGTCATTCTTGGTTCTCCTGAAGTCCACAATCATCTCCTTCTTCTTGTCCATGTTGCGACTCTGGTGGTTATTCTTGCCCCATATCACGAGATTTTCTACCTATTCTCTGTAGTGCAACTCATTGTTCTTGCTGATGAGGCCAATGACTGTTGTGGCATCTGCAAATTTGGCGAAACTGTCGGAGCAGGATCTGGCAGTGCAATTGAGGGTCAGTAGCATGAACAGGAGTGGGCTTTGCTATATAAAGTACACTGTTTGAACCGCTGATTTTGCCCAGCCTTGTGTTTTTACTTCGATCGTAGAGTCTGCAGACTGTGTTTTACTCATAGGTTGACTATCCCATGGTAAGTGGATCACTATCTGACATCCCTCAGCTGGTCCATATTTACAATGCAAAAATAAAACAAATGTGATTGCTTGGAGGAGTGTCGCTTCAGCATCAGTCAAAAAGCTTAACACCATCAAGTAAAAGCAGCCCCCTTGATTGGCTACTGGGCGCCACTAGAAAAACTGGCTAGAGGATGTACAGCCTACAACGTGCATCCTTTATACCCCTACGTAACTCTGACATACCTCAGAAATTTGCAATGTCTGCCATCAACATGGGGCAGAGCAGCATTAGCATGGGAAATGCCATTGCTTGTAGGTTCTTCTCTAAGGCATAATCCTGAATTTTTATCGCTGATCCTTCAGCAAGGTCTACACCAAAAAGACAGGTGTTGTTTCAAAAAAGCAGCTCACCGTCATCTTCTGATTCTAAATAGGATGGGGGATGTTTGCAGGAATTCACATTTGGTGAGACATGTAAGTTTGCAATTGCTATGGGGATGATGTTGAAGAAAGTGAGGGAGTTCTGTTCATTATAAGCACCAGATATGAATGTCCATCCTGTACATAAGGTGATGAGTGCTGGCATCTTCTTCAATGGGCCTGGTTAAAATGGGGTGAAACCTTGTCATCGTTAACAGGGCAACCATTAATCTCAATTGTATCTGTTCATGGACAAAATAGAAAATATAATTTGTAAAAGCAAAAAAAAAACACATAGAGTACAAAAGTATTAGTCCACCTGATCAAATTTCTAAGGCTCTTTCAGAGTAACTTTGGGGTTTCACCACAAAAGGAATTCAATCTATGAAGGACATCTGTTGATTGTCAATTATTGTCCATTGTAGATGCCGAAGAAGGTCATCTTCATCATAAAGGTAACTTGATCTTTAAGAAAGGTTGTGTTGGGAGCTATTGAGTTTTGTCTCTTATTTATTTATTTTTTCAAAGCAGTTTTATGAGATTTCTGTGGAAATCAAATGCATGGAAGGAAGAGCATGGTAATCCTCACAGAAGGGAAATTGGCAGTTTTATTTGACAAGAAGCAGTACAACCAAGTGTTATATAATAAAATTGCAGTAGGGTAATGCAAAGGGATTTGTATTGCTTGAAATCTAAATTTTGTTCAGCAATGCTTATTTATTATGTGCAATTTTAGCATATTGATTCAGCCATTTAAAGGGATATCATCATCACAAGGTGACCAGGGGGTCACCAAGATTCTCGGTATAAATGAATGTTGTTGAACCTGCTTTGACCTTGCTCACACAGGAAGTTCAGCAGGAAGATGATCTTTATTCCTGTCCATTTCTAAACCAAATGGATGAAGTCCATTCCAGAGAGCAAGTAGATTGCAAAACAATTTTAGTTTTGGGATGAATAAGTTTAATTTTAAGTGCTATATATTTAAAGATTTAAATTTTTGGCCCATGAGCCCATGCCGCCCAATAACAGCCAATTAACCTACAACCCCGGTATGTTTGGAACAGTGGGAGGAAACTGGAGCTCCCGGGGAAAATCCACACAGACACACAGAGAATGCAGACAGCACGGGATTCGAACCCTAGCCCCCAGTCACTGGCGCTGTGACAGCGTTGCACTAACTGTGCAGCCTGAAGAAGTAAAGGCGGTGCAGAAAAGTTTGTTTTTGAGGGCAAACAGTTAATAAAGTAAAATCTCTATCCTTCAAAGCTTAATTTTGAAAAAGAGAGTTCTCATTGAGCTAAAAGCCATTAACGTTACAACATTTTGTTAGTGTTTCCTTGTGTTTCAATGGTGTTAAGAAGACCTTTGACCCAATAGTGGAAAACAATGGGGTGAACTTGGGTTTGTTTGAAATAGTGCAAGCCATGCTCCAGTTCATAAAACACAAGCAAACAGGACCAGGTGTTGACAAGTTGGCCTTTCCATTCTTGGCTTTCCCAATCACTTGTTGCACACACCTGGTGACTTTTTTTGTAATTTGTGCCGAAAACAGCATAAAACAAAGAAAAGGAAGTAGGTGGCACACATTTTCGAGCTGAAGTATGACAGTTAATGAAATGCAGCAATATGTGGCATGAGTTAAGCAGCAGAATGAAGTCCAAGGGTTGTCTAGCCACAGAATGTTTTCTTCCCTAAAGTCGTGGTGACATTGGGAGCACGTACCAGATCAATGAGAGTTTCTTTTTCTCCTGTAACCTACCACTGCAAAATCCAACTGCAGTCTGGTAGGTTGCAAGAGGAAGGAAAAGCTAAAGTGGAGCAGTCTGAATTCTCAGTGCCAGATGCCATGGGCTAGGACTTGTTCAAGCAAGCTTCCTTGAACTTTTAATGAATCAAGCTTTGAAATGAGTGGCCCACATTATTCCAGAGGCCACGTGCTCAACAGAAATTGTTGCTATTGTCCATAGAACCATTACAGCACAGAAACAGGACACTTTGGCCCCTCTAGACTGCCAAAGCACTTTTTCTTGCCTAGTCCCACTGACCTGCACTGTCCATAGCTATCTAACTAAGAATACAGATACTGTATTTTAACTCTATCATTTATAAGACATTTTTATATATGAGAAATAGAGTTTAACATAAATCCATTACACCTATCAGACAGCATGGGATTCGAACCACAGTCCAGTAACAGTACTGTAACAGCGTTGTGGTAACTGCTAAGCTAACTGGGCTGCTCGAAGGAAATATTATTACTGGGTACTGGTGAGGCCATTACTGTGCCAAAACCACTGTGTTCTCAAGCATGAAAACATGCCATTCAGCTCACTTTGTCCATGCTGACCAAGCTATTGTCATTTGCCTGCATTTGGTCCATGTCCTTCTAAACTGTTGCTATCTAAATTGCTTTTGAACATTACAATTATCCCTGCTACCTGTGATGGCTTTTTCCCTATACCCACCATCTACATGACGGGGCCCCTTGGGAGCTGCCGGAGATGCTGGAACAGCAGCAGTGCCGTAAGTGGACCCATGGGGAGCGAGGAGTGGAGATACAGCACTCTCGCAGGATCCAACAGCCCAGTCAACTGTTGTCACCTCCGCACAGGCTTTGAGTGGCCTGTTAAAAGAGGCAACGGTAGTTTTATTTAAAATCCCATGACCTCTAGTTCTGCGCCCAAGATGGTGGTGCCTGTGATTGGCAGCAGCCTTGATGGGTTGCAGACTCCAGGGGAGCAGAGGACTGGCGCAGGGCACCAGAAAATGGGGAGACCATTCCCCCGTCTGAGAAGCAGAGAGGACGGTGACCCCAACAGCGGATCAGAGAGGGGGCTCTGTGGCTGAAAGACCAATGACTCATGGCGAGGAATCCATGGAGGCTGTGATTGCTGTGATGAGGCTCGTGCTGGGCTGCGGACTGTTGGAGACTGGCTGAAGGGGTACCAGGTATTAGAATTGGGACACATGGGGATGCTGAAGGGTTCCTGACCCATGTCGGAGGTTCGAATCTGCAGCTAGGGGTTGCTGACGGTTTGGACTGAACTGTGCGGCTGCGGAAGTGTGCTGGAGGCGAATCTATGGACACTCGGGAGGGACAGGGGGTGTCGTCTCCTTTGCTTCTCTTTCTTCGACTGTAAGAGGAGCTTCAGGCAATTCAACCAACGGCGAATATGTCTGCCTTTGAGCAAAAGCAATTTCATGTACAATGACAATAAACTGAATTTTGAAATATTATTGGGAAACAGAAAATGGAAGACGGAATAATTCAAATGAATTTCCAAGAGTACGGAAAGGCTATAACTGATTAAAGGAATATTGAGGATTCTTTACTTTAAGTGTGACCACCGTAGGCAACAGATCTCCAAAGAAACTGACTGTGGTAAAGAAATGTGAAAGCTTTATTGAATCATATTGGGAGGATTTGGCGGGGTTCCTGATCTGTGAGTTTGGATGGCTGAAACTACCTTATGAGTGACATCGAAGGACTTGAAGCATTTGCCTTCATTTACTATTTGAACTTTCAGCTGGGCTAATGTTTTCTTTGGCTTGGCTTCGCGGACGAAGATTTATGGAGGGGGTAAAAAGTCCATGTCAGCTGCAGGCTCGTTTGTGGCTGACAAGTCCGATGCGGGACAGGCACGATTGCAGCGGTTGCAGGGGAAAATTGGTTGGTTGGGGTTGGGTGTTGGGTTTTTCCTCCTTTGCCTTTTGTCAGTGAGGTGGGCTCTGCGGTCTTCTTCAAAGGAGGTTGCTGCCCGCCAAACTGTGAGGCGCCAAGATGCACGGTTGGAGGTGATATCGGCCCACTGGCGGTGGTCAATGTGGCAGGCACCAAGAGATTTCTTTAGGCAGTCCTTGTACCTTTTCTTTGGTGCACCTCTGTCACGGTGGCCAGTGGAGATGTACTTTGGATGTACTAATGTACTTTGGATGTAACTGCCTGTGCTGCAATTTGATAAGATCCACTTTGTTTTTCAGCCTGATGGTAGGCCATCCCCAAGACAGTGGAGGCTTGCCACAAGAGTAGGTGGGGTGGGGAAATTCGCACCTTTGGTTGCTTGAGAACAAAAACTAATAAGCTCAAGGCAGTATAAAGAAAATGCTGCAGAAGCTGGCAAAGAGAAACTGAAGCAGATCATATTGGAGATGCTTATCATATCAGGCAACATTTGTAGAGGGCCCACTGGAGTTAATGCATCAGTTCGTTGACCTTTCATCAAAAACCAGTTCTCTCTCCGTCGCATTATCTTGAGTAAAAGTGAGAAGTCATGGAATTCTTAGAGTTGTTACAACCAATTAAATGGGAGTTGGGCCTAATGCAAGCACTTTCTTTCTTTTCTTTCTTCTTCTTACTTTGGCTTGGCTTCGCGGACGAAGATTTATGGAGGGGTAATGTCCACGTCAGCTGCAGGCTCATTTGTGGCTGACAAGTCCGATGCGGGACAGGCAGACACGGTTGCAGCGGTTGCAAGGGAAAATTGGTTGGTTGGGGTTGGATGTTGGGTTTTTCCTCCTTTGCCTTTTGTCAGTGAGGTGGGCTCTGCAGTCTTCTTCAAAGGAGGTTGCTGCCCGCCGAACTGTGAGGCACCAAGATGCACGGTTTGAGGCGATATCAGCCCACTGACGGTGGTCAATGTGGCAGGCACCAAGAGATTTCTTTAGGCAGTCCTTGTACCTCTTCTTTGGTGCACCTCTGTCTCGGTGGCCAGTGGAGAGCTCGCCATATAACACAATCTTGGGAAGGCGATGGTCCTCCATTCTGGAGACGTGACCTACCCAGCGCAGCTGGATCTTCAGCAGCGTGGATTCGATGCTGTCGGCCTACAAACACTAAAAGATTTGGATTTGGGTTCCTCTTATTAATATTTAAATGTTATTATCCTCTGACTATTTGTATACAGCCAGACAGTGTTTCTCCAGACCGCATGAACGCATAATACGTTTCTCATACAGCCCTTAATCATCACATACGTGCGTAGAAATTTAATATAAATTTGTATAAATGTTCTTGGAATAATTTATTCAAGTTTATCAATAAGAGACCCAAGGTTACAGAATACTCTTTGTCAATCTCACAGCCTGCAGGAAGAAGCTATATCCCAGCCTGACAGTCCTGATTTTGGTACACCTGATGGTAGTAGGTCAAAGATACTGCAGGATGGATACAATATCCTCAGAAAATTTTTTGAGCCCCATGAAAGCAACATGCCCAGTGAATGTTGTCAGCAGAAGAAAATCCTAACCCTAGTAATCTTCTTACAAATAGCGACTGGGACTGATTCCTATCTCCCTTCGCCTGAAGATGGAAGTGATTTAAGATAATAATTGTTGGGCTCCTGAGAAAGAATAAGAGGCTTCCTCAAAGAAGCAACACAGTATTTAAAAGGCCTTTTGGGTGGGGGAGGGGGGTGTATCTGGACTGCAGGTCTGGGTTCCCCAGTTTGACCTGTTAAACCATGTCCCTGAGCTGAAATCTCACTCTAAGGTACAATGGTGTGTCAGATGAGAACAGCTGACGGGGACCAACAGCTTTAATAGCTTTAGTGGATAATCGCAGTTTGCTGCACAGTTTGCTAATGTGTATATTTATTTCACAAGCTGATTTTTAATCATTATTATCAAAGAAATCTGGAGATTATACTCGTCTTTGTGTACAACACACAACTGAAGGAGTTATCAATAGGGTAGAAGTCCTAAAATCCAGACTGCTCGGGAATTGGGTCAGTACAGATTTTCTGGCTTCTTGGGCAGTACTTTTAAAATTCAGATGTAAGGAGGAATAAAGAGGAGATGAAGAGGTAAATTTTGATAGTTTATTCATTAGCAAATACAGCACGCTTCATTCATCAAAACGAGCATTTTAAAGAAAAATGAAGTCAAGACTTGACAAAAATGTAAACAAAATTTTTTCAATGCTTGAAATTGTTTAAACATGAACATTGTAAAAGAAAAATACACTGTACAAAGGAATTTCTTTGTGATAAGATTAAGTGTGACCGCCTGCTGCTATGCATCTGTGGTGCTTACATGCACGTAAAAGCCCGCTAAGTTTAAAAAGTTGGAGAGTCTAGATTATCAGGGTGGGGGGGGGGGGGGTCCTGGGTTTCTGGATTTTTACTGTAATCCCATGCACCCTAGATCCATTCAATGTGTTACTCGAGCCACTGCTCGATGAAGGCCTCGGGCCCCAAATAGCAACTGTCTATTTCTTCCCACAGATGCTGTGCCTGACCTGCTGAGTTTCTTCAGCACTCTGTGCATTGTTGCATCGTTTAACTTGCAGCCTTCCTGCAGTGGAAAACTTAGCTTTATCTTCAAAAATGCAGTCACTGTAAACAGGAATAAAGCAAATTGTTAGAGGAACTGAATTATAGCAGTTGACAGCGAATAAAATGAGATAAATACCAAACCCAGCTGTTCAAAGTGCAGTTAAACTGAATGGCCAGAAACAAAAGCAGTAAATATTACAAGCAGAGCGACACTGACCGAAAGGTGAAATTGGGTCAGTTGCCAACATAGGAAAGGGATTAGGATTGTGAAGGACAATTGCAGGATAATTAATTGAAGACTGCAAGGCTGCAGCTCAATATAAATAATTTGAAAATAAATTAGAAGGAAGAAGTGGAGCCTTTTAGTGAGAAAGAGAAAGGACAATGCCAGCACAAATTTACATTCACACAAAAAAATCTAAGAATACAAAGAAACCTTACTAGTTCACACTTTCTGCAAGATGAATCGAGGTTCAGTTCTTTGGCTATTTTCAACCTCAGCCTCATTTTCCAACAAGTCAGTGATGCGTCCTTAACCCAATATTCGGACAGACGTGCTGTTTGACTGGCTATTAATTACGTGCACTCCTGGCTTGATTTACTTTCTCAAAGCTGACCCCCAAACCCACGCTGTGCTTATGGTTTAAAGTAGGTTTTAAAACTGTATCTTCATCCTATCCCCGAAGCTGCCACTTTTCATTGTCAACTTGGCAATGAGGTTAACCGTCTAATGTTCTTCCGGCCCCTGCTAGATTCATTCAATATATTCAGGACTTCGTAACATTACCCATTTTACTTCTGCTGTAACTGACCTTGGCCAATCCCCACCTCAACAGTTTCGAATTTCTTGCTCTTCTTCACTTATCTGTCAAGACTTCATCTCAAACTGCAACATTTCTTCCAGATCTGCATTCCTGTGGCAAAAAAAAATCATGTTTTTTGACGTCTTACTATTGCGTGTTTTATACTTCCCTCGAGACTGTCAATTTGTAGGCAGCAGACAAATTCTTCCTCTTCTGATTTTAATTCTCATCACCTGAGGCAGTGTCTTAAGAAAAGCAGCCTCTATTCTCAAGGACCCCCAGCAACGAGGCCAAACCCTCTTCACTCTGCTCCCGTCGGGGAGGGGGTGGGGTGGGGAAGGTACAGGAGCCTGAAGACGAGCGTTCAGCGGCACAAGGACAGCTTCTTTCCTGCTGCCTTCAGATTCCTGAATAACACGCACTATCTTCCTTTGACATTTTCTTGCATTATTTTTATTTGGTCACCTGATTTATATAAATAATGCTGCTGTGAATCAATAAATTCTGATTCTGAGATTCATAGCCTCACAGGTAACTAATATTTTGGCAAATATCTTCATAGCCTTCAATCCAACTCCACTTTCCCTTATCCATTGGGGTGATGCTGGAGGGGTGAAAATCTCATTCATTTGCTCTGATAATTCATTTGCATTTGATAAATTCTCAAAACCCACTTCCTTCACCTTGCTGAGAGCCATTTCACCTAACACTTCTCTCCCCACCACCCCCCCCCCCCCCCCCCACCACCTTCCCAACCCCATTCTTTGAAAGGAGCTTAGGATGCTTGCTTGGTCAGCTGTGATCTTGTTGTGTGGTGATGCAGGCTTGAGAGACCTCCTGTGTTCAGAGGTAATACCCAGGAAAACAGCATTAATTTGATTTTTGTCAGGAAGGGGAGGTGACCAAGAATTCAACATTTGAGAAGCATAGTTCAACTCCGATTATCTAAAATGGTCGGGACCGGGCCTATGTCGAATAAACAGGTTTTTTTCAGAGAACCGGTCATTTTTTTTAAAAACAGCCCTGTAGCTGTTTGTGACAGTGTGTAAACAACAATAAGCAACAAAGGAAAGCGTTTAAAGCATTAAAATAATGTTTAATTCTCACTTTTTTAAAAAAATGCTGGCCACCGCCGATCACCGAGACCTCCCCACCAAGGTTCTCGCTCCTGCCCAGGAGTCCGAAGTCCCCGGTCAGTTCAGCTCTGAAAAAATTTCAGATCAATGAGGATTTCAGAGAATCTGATTTTGGATAATTGGAGATGTACTCTAATATCTCAGGATAGAAGGGCCTATTGCCAATCAGTTGTATGTTTAAGTTTATTTTCATCCATGCAAGTATAATGTAGAGATGCAATGAAAGTCTTCTTTACTACAGCTTCCTAGGTACTTAAAACACACTATGCATAATAACACATAAGAAGGAAGAAAGACAATAATATAAAAGGAAGACAAAAATAAAATAATGTACAACATCTCTGTAAAATTTATAAATAATAAATGATCATTTTCACTGGTCTGAATCAGTAGTGAAAGCAGGTCTTTGGTGGACATGAAGTAGCGTTAAAGGTGGGTTTTATGATATTAGCCGCTATTGCAAGCACTTAATTGTTTAACTGGGAAATTTCAATGAATATTTACACCATAGACTCTTAGGGAACCATCATTTTATTTATTTTTTGGTCATTTTTATTTTGCTTCAGTGACCTCCTCCAAAATTTCTAAAATCTTGACTCGCTCCTCAATCTCCAAACTGGTTGTTTGCTCTGGCTCCATCTATCTGGTCCAAGCAGGCTTGCTGCTTCAATCTCTCTCATCCTTGCTCTTTGATGTTTCAGTCACTCTCACCCTGGGCGGCACGGTTAGCACAACACCGCTAGAGCACCAGTGTTTGGGGCTGGGGTTCGAATCCTGAGCTGTCTGTAAGGAGTTTGTATGTTCTCAATGTGTCTGTGTGTTTTTTCCCCAGGGGCTCTGGTTTCCTCCCATGGTTCAAAGCATAGGGTTTAGGTTAATTGGGTTGCATGGGCTCATGGGCTGAAATAGACTGTTACTGTCTAAATATTTCTAAAAAAAAATGCTTATACGTGTATTTTTTGACCAGTTCCTAACTCGTGAGACAGATTTTGCTCAATGCCCTGTTCAGAAATGGAGTTAAAGCTGTTCGTGACTTGATCTTTCAAAAGAAAATCAAGAAATTAGGTAAAATGCAAAAGTCTGCAGACACTGTGGTTGAAGTAAAAACACAATGGTGGAGAAACTCAGCAGGTCGCACAGTGTAGTTTATATCGTAAAGATGCATAACCAATATTTTGGGCTTGAGCCTTTCATCGAGGCAATGTTGACACCAAGGGGTGAGGCATTTGCGGGCATTGCCCACCCAATAGGGTATTTTGACCCCCCTATCCATGCTAGGATGTCCAGACATCCGGTTTTAGGCCAGACAATCTGGCTTTTGAGTAATTTGTCCTCTGTTCAGCACTACATTGAGCTGGACATTAATTTGTCATGCCTTTGGGGGTGAAGGGGCAGAAAGGGGGCACTTACCATGTTAAATGTGGCGATCTTGGGTACGTGGGCCATTTTTCTTCTTGTGCACATGCGGTAATATCGGCTGGCACATGCACAATGGATTGGAGTACCAGGGCCATCAGAGGGAGGGGAAAGGTACTCCAATCCAGTGCGCATGTGCCAGCTTGTACTAGCGCATGCATGCAAGAAGAAACATGACGGCACACAGCCTAGGGACCCCGGGACACTGTATTTAACATGGTAAATTTTTGAGCATTATATGGTGCCCTCCATGGTTACCCCAATGCCCCCCTAAGACTTCTTCTGACGCCGACCCTACATCAAGTTATAAACAAAATATGGGCAGGTTCCTGAACAAAATGTCCTCCCTCATCTACTATTACCTCCTCCATGTTGGACTGTGCTCCTCCCCTTGACCCTCCTACCTCACTGTTTTGTTCAAGCATCTACCCACATTTTGTTCATACCTTGATGAAGGACTCAAGCCTGAAACATTGGTTATATTATCTTTACTCTATATAGGACACTGTTTGACCTGCTGAGTTTCTCCAGCATCGCATTTTTACTAAATCAAGAATAATACAGCCTTGCCTTTAGAAAATGGGGAGACCACCCCCTCCGATCTGTTTGAGAAGGAGATGCCAAGGAGGCGACCCATGGGTAAGTTACTACAGCGGCAGACCAGCGAGGGGTTCTGAGACTGAAGGACACAGGTGGCAGGCTGTTGGTGACTCGAGGTGGGGAACCATGTGAGCTCCGGGCGACTACAGTCAAGGGACTTGCACCAGGCTGTGGACTGCAGGAGAATGGCTGAAGGGTGTACCGGAACCGAGATACGAGACCATGCTGAGGGCGCTGCTGGCTTCCTGGTCATGTCAGAGTTTGGATCTGGAGGTCGGGTTGCCGATGGTTTGGACTGAAGGCTGGTGGGGGCTGCAGGAGTGCTGGAGATGAATCTGTGGGCATTCAGTGATTGTGGGTGCTTTTTATTTTTTTGCTTCTCTTTCTCTGATTGTAAGGGGCACAGGATTAATTTCTGCTGCTCGTGAACCTTTGTCTTCCTTATGGTCGTCTAGAGTAAATTTCGTTATATTTCCAGTATTATTATATGACAATAAAAGAATCTTGAGAATGAGGGCCTATAAATGTCAAAGGTGAAGTTAAACAGCTCATCCAGGCCTAACCATTGAAGAGGCTGTCCTCTATTGTAGTGTACAAGTGAAACAGCAGTATATTTGGCTAAAGTCCAAGAAACCGTTGACAAAGCAATTCAGAACCCAGTGTACATCATGTAATCTTTACCTTGTAACTAGCCATGAGTAAGTCTAAAAATATCAGGGATCCGATGTACATGTCCTGTTTCATTTGACTGAAATTGGAGAGTGGATTAAGTATGCACGGTGCTGAAAATGGAGATAATAAGCTTGAAATAAAAGCTCTGTGTCGGGAATAGTTGCGGAACTAGGAAGTGATTTGATAAATTTCTGAGATTAAAAAATGAAAAATGAGTCCGACTTTAACTGAGCTGAATTACCTCTTCTTCGTGGAAGTTTACTTTCTTTAAAGAGAAGGATGGTGAGTGTACTTTATAAAAATTACGGCAACAGTAGATGTAGAGAATTTCAGTCATCCATCCATCCATCCAGGAACCGACCTTTGTGTTGCAATGGGCCACTGTTGCAAATAGTTGGTGTAAATGGGTGAAACATTCTCAGGCCTGTATCCTTTCAGAAATTCAACTCTTAACGTGTAATTGGCTGTTGAATCATAGAAGTATTTTTACCCTCTGTGATAAATAAACTAATATTAGAAATGAAAGCAGAAATTGCTGGATATCCTGAGCAGGTCAGGTAGCGTCAAGAGAGGGAGGAACAGATTTGACACCTGCTCCATACTACAATACCTCGGGTGTGACCCTCTTTAGCAGATGAAAAGTCATTGTGCCAAATGCATGTCATCATTCCCTCCTCCTCTCTCCCCCTCCTAGTTCCAGGATTTGCTATTTTAATTTCAGATTTCCAGTACTTTGTTTTTATTCCAGGAATTGACTTTTTTTAAAAAACCAAAGGAACATCTGGGCCGTGATAGAACAGCAATTCACTGATCAAGCTAAACGTCAGGTGGAGACATCTCCCACATTGGGTGCACCTAAAACATGGGGCCTTGTGTTGACTAAGGAGGTAGACGAGGGGAGGGGGTGGGGTTGAATCGTGTGGACTGCTGTCAACTCCTGCAGAAGCCATATTAAAGACACTATTAGTTTATCCTGCTATAGAGTGGGCTGGGATATACTGCACTCACCGTCACCTCTGCAGGCACAACTGACGACTGCAAGCTCAAAACGATATTAGAGAGGTCTGATCAAGGATCAGTTTGTTATGAAAAAGAACTCCGAAGAGCTGAATTCAACAGCCTTTAGAAATGACCATCTGCATTGTGATGCATAAGTAACCCCCCCACCCCAAATTTTCCCAGAGGTATCCAATATATAACTCCCTGCATTCTGTTCATTAACCCACGGTCATGATCACCATCTGCACTGTGGCAAAACCAAAGGGAGAAGGGAGATGCAAAGTGGGGTTGTGGTGGAATGACCAGAAAGGGTTGATAAGGCTGATCCTGTTCTCGCTCCCCATCCTCAGCTGCTCCTTGAGTTTAAGGCTGTGCTCCCAGGGTGATGAGGCTTTGTGACTTCAGGCAGATCAAGTGTCTCATCACACCCACTTTGTCGAGTTTAGTCAGGCTTCTCTAGAGCAACGCAAGTGGCAGAGACATTTCCACAGCACAGCAACGTCCTGCTCTCTCACATTCTGTGCCAGCAAGACCTTTTGCCACTGATCTCCTTGAGTGTGGCCTGCTGTAGTGCATCTATCGCAGGAGGGATGCAGACTGGCATGGACTAAACAGCTGCTGCTCGGGTACCAGGTGTTAACCAGTATGATTGATGTTGAAGGAGTGGAATCCCTTTTGAACTCCATCACAGTTGGCATGGGGGGAGGGGGCCCTGGAAAGCCTTGTGCAGGGAAATGGAACCCTGCACTTTGGAAAGCCTGCAATTATTTCAAGGCCACATGCAGTCCACCTGCTGGTCTCCAGCAGGGGAGAATGAAAGACAGTCAGCATTCTCGGAATAGGATCCATGATGGCAAGCTGCAAACTGTTGCAAACGTCCCCAGTTCCTGCTTGTAAAGAGCCCAAAGTTTATGCAGATAATGGTCACAGTCTCCTCAACTGAGCCTTTGTCCTGTTCTGAAGTTGCAACTGTGGCTGCAGCATCTCTGAGTGTATTTGTTCTTCAAGCATGGACAACATGTACAATACTTCTCTCTGAAGTTCCCTGATGACTTCTAACTTTAAACAAACCCTCCAATCACTTCTGCCATGATAGAAACAGCAGAAAAAAAATAATTCAGTAACTCATTTGAAAACCGAAAGCACATTTGGCTGTGTCTAATTTAAGGAGGGCATTTGATGCAAAATTGAACTCCGCAACAATAGTATTTTTACCACTGTTGTGCAGTGATAGATATCAACATTTCCTCTTCTGCTTAGTCTCAGTGGGCGTTCGATGAGATTGTATTCACCAACAAGGAATTCAGTGTGATGTTCTGCATAAATATCTGTAGGTCGCAGAGCCATTTTTGGAATGAGAACAGCTTCAGTGAATTTTCAGTGATAATTTCCATGAATTTCCATTGAAGTTTATAGAATTGAACTTTGGAAAAGGGTTCAACATTTGTGTGTCCTTGTACTGTATGTTTGCTGTGTACAACAGAAGAATTTGTGCCATTTACTTTTGGAAAGCATAGTAAATTATTTTCTGCAGATTGGTGATGCATGGAAATGTGGAAATTTTGTGCATAGTGTGGAATTTGTTGCCACATGGAGCTGTAGATGCTGGATCATTGGGGGAGTTTAAGGAGGAGATTGCTGGGTATCTAATTAGCCAGGGTCTCAAAGGATATGGGGAAAAGGCCAGAATTTGGAACTCAATGTGAGAACAGTTTGGCTCAGTGGAATTGTGGAGCAGACTCGATGGGCCGAATGTCCTACTTCTGATCCTTTATCTTGTAATCTTGTATCAATGGGCATCAATTAGATCAATGATCAAATACACCTCTCCATTTTTCTCTCCTTCCCCTTCATCCCCCCCCCCTCCCTTTCTGTCTCTCTGTCTATCTCAGGAGACAAACGATGTACAGTAAGCCAGATTGACTTTCATAGCTACACTTTTTACCACCATATCTCTTTAAAAGATGTCCCTTTCTATTAGCTTCTCTCTCTCCATTTCATTTGTTCTCAAATTGAGGGCTTCCATTCCAGAATATCTGAAATGTCCTCCACTAGGAAATGTGGCTTCCCTTCTCAGTGATTGATGGAACCTGCTGCCACATTTCCTTTATTTCTGATTTCTACTCTCGCCTCTTCCCTCCAAACAGAACAGAGATAGCACACCCCTGTTCCTTGCCTTTCACCCTTCCTGGCTCTGTTCATCAAACAGCAACCTAAACAGGCTCTATCAGGTGAGGCAACAATTCATGTGCGCCTCTTCCAGCCTCGTTTACTGCATTCAGTTCTCCTCTCCGTCTGTGAAAAATGAAGAGAGAAAATGGAGAGGTGCCAGAATTTATTTGATCATTGAGCTAATTGATACCCATTGATATTCGCACAAATTTCCACAAGATTCTCATGCATTACCTATTCTGCAGAAAATAATTTACATGGTATCATGAACTACGCTTTTGAAATATAAAGAACACAGATTCTTCTCTTGCACTCAGCAAGCATACAGTATAAGGACTTTGAATACTTTTCTGAAGTTCCAGCACACACACTCTCTCTCTCTCTCTCTCTCTCTCTCTCTCTCTCTCTCTCTCTCTCTCTCTCTCTCTCTCTCTCTCTCTCTCTCGTCTGCTCCTTGCTCCCCACCTACCCCTCCATGACGTGTGATATTTTATCCGGTAACTACAGGAGATGGCACACTCCTCCCTCATCACTCTACAGCCATCTAAACACCTCCACAAGGTGAGACAACAATTCCTCCAGCCTCGTGCTTTGCATTTAGTTTTCCTCTCTGTCTGTGAGGTCAAGCACTGATTAGGTGATGAGTTGCAGAGTACCTGTTCTCTGTCTGCAGTGGGCATCCTGAGCTCCCAGTTGCATGCCTCTCCCATTCCTACAATAACTTGTCTATCCTCACCCATCTCTTATACAAGAGTGAGTCAAGGCAAACTGAAGGGAAAATGCCTCGTTTTCAGCTCAAGTAGACTGCTGCCCAGTGGTATGAATATTGAATTTTCCAATTTTAAGAAAAATTGTATTCTTTTTGTATTCCTGTATTCTTTCTATTTGTTTTTGTTTCAGATTCAGAATCTGTAATCTCGTCTGATTTCTCCATGTGTTGCAACTATCTTCCTTTATAATCGCTTGGAAAGATTTGAGCGCCGTTGTTTATGACTTGTTCAAGAAAAAGTCCATACTAACCTTTTATCTTAATAACTACATTTATGATTGAAACTATGATAAAACAATTAAAACGATACTTAAATGATGATTTTGATGGTCCAAAAAATTATTTGGACTGTTTCCATTCTTTCTCACAGAACAAAGGCAAGTTCAAAACTAATTGTTTACCTTAATCCTGCAAAAAGCTAGCCACAACCTTGAAGTTGGCTGTTACTAGGAGACACTCGAAGAATATTAACAATGTCATCTGGCTTCTTGCAGAATATGTTTTCAAGTCATTTTAACCCTTATACCGTGATCAAATAATACTGGACAATGAAGATTTTGCTTCCTGAACACTTTGGGGATTTAATGGATTTGGGGCTGATCATGAAATCACCATTCCGTTTTCCTATCATGTATCATAGATACAGGCAGTTCCCAGGTTATGAATGAGTTCCATTACCAGGGTCTGTACATAACCCGAATTTGTATGTAAGTGGAACAGGTACTTGCAGTTCTTATTTAGAGTTCGTGAGGTAACATTATGCACAGCCTGCTCGTAAGTACAAGTTGTTTGTAAACTGGACGTTCGTTACCCGGGGACTGTCTGCATAATCTATTTTGTGATTTCCTGTCCTATTTAAGTCTGCTAGTATATTGGCCTCAAAGCAAGCATCCCTGGGCATGCACTCAGTGCAGGTGCTACGCGAATGTTGTCTTAGGCCTGGACATGATAGATGCAGGCAGGCTATAAAAGTAGCTCACGCCCACAAATGTTGTCCATGACATTGATATAGATGGAATGTATGAAGTGCAACATGTCATTGAAAATTCATTTTCTGCATTCGCACTTGGACATCTTCCCTGCTGATCTCGGTGCCGTCAGGGACGAACGTAGAGAAAAGATTCACCAGGACATTGTGTCCATGGAAAATTGGTATCAGGACAACTGGAATCCATCAGTGTTGAACTCTGATTCGAGAGGCATCAGATGTTGAGTACAAATGAAACTCAGCAGCAAAACATTCTTGGGTCAGTTGAACTAACACATTATTATGTGATTAAACATGCTAAATGCAATAAAAGTTGATGTTTATCCAACTTCCTACATGATACAGCAAATCACCAATTAGCTTTGTGTTCATCTTGAAGTTGTCTATCACAAAATCTTCAATTTTATTTCAGGATGCAAACCTTTTGGGGGGAGGAAAAAATTGTTGTCAGTGTAACCATCCAATGTTTCATTTTGCATGGTGTTGATGCTGTATTGCAACTGATGAAATGTTGGCCGACCCTTTGCATCTGCAGTTGCTGCCTGATTGTTGGAATCCTCTAATAATGGTTTATTTCTTGCTCCAGATTACATAGTGTTCAGTCTCGTGTCTCCATGCTTCCAGCTGATGTAATTAGTTAAAAAATCTGTTCAGTGTAAAGATTAAGGTGCTGTGTATTTACCTTTGGAAACTCTTGAGATACAGGTAGAACCATTAATTGTCATCAACAGATGTGGATCCATGATTTGGGTGAAGGATCAGCAAGAGGGAAAAAAAAGTAATGTCAGTACTGTTGAGCTGAAACACTTTTTGAGATGGAAGAAATGTAGAAAAAAACCCTTGCTCATGTAGAGAATGGAGGGATGCAGATCATATACAGGAAGACGGGATTCAGTTTAGCTTGGCATCAGGCTCAGGGCTTGCATTATTTTCCGTCTGGGCACACTCCAGCTGGATGGCATTAACCGACTTTTCTGGTTTCTGCTACCCTGCTCTTCTTTCCCCCTCCCTTTGCTTCCCCCTGTCTTCTTTCCCTCCTCTCTCCACTCCCTTTCCTCACTATTTACTGAGCCATCGCTCCTCCCCCTGCTCATGGCTGTGCCTTCCCTCCCTTCTCCACCTATCACCTCCTGCCTTTGCGACCATGCTCTTCTCCCACGCCTCCCCTTACCTTTTTATTCGGATGCCTGCTGACCTCTTTCCACACCTTGATGAAGGGTTCAAGCCAGAAACATTGATCTTTTATCTTTGGTATATGAAGACGCTGTTTAACCTGCCAAGTTTCTCCAGCAGTGTATTTTTATTTCTGTTTATAAAGCCTTGGTACTGGTAATTGTTATTACATATTTTCACCAGTTGGCAGCAATTTTTTCTAAAGCTGTTCATCAGCTGTAGTTTGAATGTCTGTGCTGGTGTATGTAAAAGTCCATGTGGTGGATTTTAACTTTCCACTGGTGCCGAGTTCTAGCTCTCTGCCCATATCTGGTGCAGAGACTGGAGTCAGTGTGACGCCTGGACTGTGTTCAAATGGAGCCAGCAGCTTGACCATGCAAACTCTAGCCAGCATGAGCTAGGCATTCCCAATTATAACGAGCAGATATTGTGTTCCAAATCAGAAGCAATGAAATACCGGTCCCAAATAGGAACCAAAGAGGTATCCATCCAAAACAGGGACCAGTGGGTTACCCCTCCCCCAAGTGGAACCAGTGGGTTACCCCTCCCCCAAGTGGAACCAGTGGGTTACCCCTCCCCCAAGTGGAACCAGTGGGTTACCCCTCCCCCAAGTGGAGCCAGTGGGTTACCCCTCCCCCAAGTGGGGCCAGTGGGTTACCCCTCCCCCAAGTGGGGCCAGTGGGTTACCCCTCCCCCAAGTGGGGCCAGTGGGTTACCCCTCCCCCAAGTGGGGCCAGTGGGTTACCCCTCCCCCAAGTGGGGCCAGTGGGTTACCCCTCCCCCAAGTGGGGCCAGTGGGTTACCCCTCCCCCAAGTGGGGCCAGTGGGTTACCCCTCCCCCTAGTGGAGCCAGTGGGTTACCCCTCCCCCTAGTGGAGCCAGTGGGTTACCCCTCCCCCAAGTGGAGCCAGTGGGTTACCCATTCCAAACTGAAGATCTAATGAAACCAAGACATGGCTACGAGGGCTGCCTGTGACCATTACTTTCTTGCTCCTGTACCTGTTCAGTCTCTTCATTCATCTATTAATGTGAACATATAACAGTGGAGATAGACAACAGACTCGCCAAGGCAAATAGCGCCTTTGGAAGACTACACAAAAGAGTCTGGAAAAACAACCAACTGAAAAACCTCACAAAGATAAGCGTATACAGAGCCGTTGTCATACCCACACTCCTGTTCGGCTCCGAATCATGGGTCCTCTACCGGCACCACCTACGGCTCCTAGAACGCTTCCACCAGCGTTGTCTCCGCTCCATCCTCAACATCCATTGGAGCGCTTACATCCCTAACGTCGAAGTACTCGAGATGGCAGAGGTCGACAGCATCGAGTCCGCTGCTGAAGATCCAGCTGCGCAGGATGGGTCACGTCTCCAGAATGGAGGACCATCGCCTTCCCAAGATCGTGTTATATGGCGAGCTCTCCACTGGCCACCGTGACAGAGGTGCACCAAAGAAAAGGTACAAGGACTGCCTAAAGAAATCTCTTGGTGCCTGCCACATTGACCACCGCCAGTGGGCTGATAACGCCTCAAACCGTGCATCTTGGCGCCTCACAGTTTGGCGGGCAGCAACCTCCTTTGAAGAAGACCGCAGAGCCCACCTCACTGACAAAAGGCAAAGGAGGAAAAACCCAACACCCAACCCCAACCAACCAATTTTCCCCTGCAACCGCTGCAATCGTGTCTGCCTGTCCCGCATCGGACTTGTCAGCCACAAACGAGCCTGCAGCTGACGTGGACTTTTTACCCCCTCCATAAATCTTCGTCCGCAAAGCCAAGCCAAAGAAGAAGAATTAAATCCTGGACTCAAATCCTCCATGAGTTTGAGTCCCAGCACAACAGCAGAATATAAATAAAACAATAAAATAGGCCTGGAATACAAAGCTAGAACCCATGATGCTGGCCTTGAAGCCTCCAGGTTGTCAGGAAAACTTACCCAGTTCTCTCAGGAAAGAAAATCTGCTGCCATATTTAGTCTGGTCTACACGACACTCAGACCTGCCAATGTCATTAGTATTTAACTGCACGCTGAAATGCCAACAGTCTGCAAGATAGATAGGTAATAAACATTGGCTTTGGCCAAGGTATTCATAGAACAATACAGCGCAGTACACGCCCTTCAGCCCTTGATGTTGTGCCAACTTGCATATTCCTTAAAAAAAATACTAAATGCACCCTAACCTGTAACCTTCTATATTTCTTCTTTCCATGTGCCTGCATATACATATATATATATACATATACATATATATATATAATATATATAATATATATATATATATATTTATTTATTTATACATATATTTATTTATACATATATATATATTTATATATACAAATATTATATATATATATTTATATATACATATATATTATATATATATATATATATATATATATATATATATATATATATATAAAAACTTACCCTAAACTTCCCTCCCTTCACTTTGCACACATGTCCTCTGGTGTGTGCTAGACCTGCCCTGGGAAAAAGTTGCTGGTTGTCCGCCCTATTTATGATTCTCATAATCTTGTGGAACTTCATTGTCTCCTCTCACCCTTCTATGCTCTAAAGAGAAAAGTCTCAGCTCAACTAACCTTTCCTCAGAAAACATTTCCCAATCTAGGCAGCATCCTGGTAAATCTCCTCTGCACCCTCTCCAGATCTTCCATATCCTTCCTATAATGAAATGACCAGAACTGAACACAATAATCTAAGTGTAGTCTCATCAGAGATTTGTAGGGTTGCAACATGACCTTTTGGCTCCTGAATATAATCCCCCATTAATGAAGCCCAGCATCCCATAGGCCTTCTTAACTATCCCATCAACCTGTGTGGAGACCTTGAGGGATGTGTGAATAATCTGTTCATCCACACTCCTAAATAACTAACCATTAACTAACCATTAACCCTATACTCAGCTTTCTGGTTTGACTTTCCAAACTGCATTACCTCACACTTATCCCGATTGAACTCTATTACTTTTCCATCCAACTCTATATCCTTTTGTAACTTACAACAACCTTCAGCACCATCCACAACTCCTCCTACTTTCGTGTCACCTACAAACATGTAGAACCATCCCTTTGCCTGTTTATCCAGGTCATTTATAAAGATCCCAAAGAGAAAGGGCCCAGAATAGATCCTTGTGGAACTCCACTAGTCACCGATCACCAAGCAGAATACTTTCCTTCCACTAATACTCTCTGCTTTCTACATGCAAGCCAATTTTTAATCCACACAGCCAAGGTTGCATGGATCTCAAGTCTTGCTGAACAGGTCTTTCATGGGGGATCTTGTCAAGTGCCTGACTAAAATGTTATCTCCTCAAAAAGCTCAATTAGACTCGAGAGACACAGCCTTCCCTTTACAAAGCCATGCTGACTATCTCTGAGTAGTGAATGAGTATGTTAAACAAGGAACGGTCTCTGAAGGAGCTAGGAACCAACTCCATTCATCCTTTGGCAAGACTCTTTTGCCACACCTGCTGATATTTTCTGGCTTGAACTCTTGGCTAGATGTGAATTGTTATTTTATAAACTCCTGTGCCTTTATGATGTGGGAAGTGCAGATGTCTGCGGGAAATCATTTACACTCTGAAATTATATTTTCAGCTTTAGCGTCATGGATTTATTTATGTGTTAGAATTGTTCTGACCTCAAGCATCTCAATATCACTTGGCTTAGGCCCATTATAAGTAGCTCAGGGTCAGTAATGAACATAATCTTCTTGAAAAGGAAGTTGTTCCTATTCTGCCCCCTAACTAATGTGTTATCATTTCCCACAAAAGTCCTTCTATTTAAATGAGTAGCATTTACTCACATGAAAACATCTTTACAAGATCCAGATGAAAAATTGCTGTAGTTATTGATTTTTCTTCATTTATGCTCCCAAATTACTTCCAACACTCCAGGGGATGGAATAATGTTTGGAGAATGGCTGTGTGCAATTAAAAATAACCTGCTTGCTCACAAACATGGAGCTACTCCTGAGTCGAAACAAAAATTTGGGGGCTAATATGAGTATTCTTTTTGAAATTAAGGACCCAGTTTATTTTGTGTTCCTTCCAGCTCACAATTTTCCTCCTCAGGCTCTCTTATTCCTGATCCATAGCCTTCATCTTCCACCCCCCCCCCCCCCCAACATACCCCATACAACTTCAGGGATTCATCTTAGTCTGTGGGACATATTGTACATGACAAATGCAGAATCTCAAAATCACACGGTCATTGGAAAAACTTTCAGCCCATTGAGTTGCAGCAGCTACTGAAGGAAAGATCTGGTCAGACACATTCTTGCTCCCTTTGCCCTGCACGTTATTTTCGATCAGCTACATTTCCAATAGTGCTTTGGAAGCTCCAACTGACTGTTTACACCCCACTGCAGTTCCAGATCATAACCACTTACTGAATAAAGAAATCCTTTTCTTTCTCCTGATATCTTTTGCTCATTGCTTTGAATCTGTGTCTCCTTTGTTTCAAATGACTTGAAAGGAGACTGTTTCCCACTATTTATTGTATTCCAGAACTTCTCAATCAAACTTATTCTTAACTTGCTTGCTTCAAAGAAAGGCAATTCTGTTTCCCTGATCTGGCCTTGTGGCCCAAATCGCTCCCCACACCCACACCACCCCCCCCTTCCCGCCCGCACTGAAATTCTGATATTTATTGTCCATCCTCTCCAGGATCTTCTCATCTATCCTGAAGTGTAGTGATTGGAACTCAATAGAATTATCTGGTTGTGGCTGAATCAGTGCTTCATGAGGTTTTGGCCTCCCTCTTTTGCAGCTGTTCTTTATTTCATGGATGCTAGAATCCCATATGTTCATGGACCTGTTTTGCAATGTGCTCTGCCACTCAAAGATGTTCTATACATTGGTCCTGTCTGTTCCTCCACAATTTGCGAAATTGCCCCATTTAATCCACTCCTTGTTTTTTCTTTTAACTTGTCATGTTTCTCTTTGTTCCCTCCTATAATCCGGCTAGATAATTGCTTCAAGTTCGGTGTCATGTTCAAATATTGACATTCAACCCTGTGCATCCATATACTTAATGTATATGTAGACAGCCATTCCCATCGGCTGCTCAGCACCTACTGCAATTGCGTTGCAGCCACCATATTCGCCAGAGTGATACCGCATATGCACGAGGCCCTGCAAGGTGAGAACGGAGCTTGGCTGATACCAGACGCCATTACACAAAGCTCCCATTGTAGAGAGTGTTGTTTGAATTTAGTAGTAGAATGTTGATTAAGGTTACCACTTGTGTTGTCTGTTTATGTGGAGTATTAATAAACAATAAACATATAAAACAAATGCGTTATATAAGATGGCTTTTAAACATCCTCTGGTCTGAATAATCATTAACATGAATCTCTGCAGCCAGTGGAGATGTAAAGGCTGCAGAGTGGAATGATGTTGAAAGGACTCATGAGCTATATTTATCATGTGTCTCTCAGTTCAATTCCAAACTAAACCTAAATGTGAGAGGAAATTGGAGAATTTCTGAAGAAATGTTAAAGTATTTGGCTGGTCTCATTAACCAGACTAGTGTAAGCCATGATCATCTTACTTAGCAGTGTTATCATAAATTAGAAATTTCACACTTGTTGGACGATTTCTCGGGGCACTGAGAATTTTGCAACCTTGAGCCACAGCATCTGTTCGCTCACAAGAGCCTGATCCAACATTGGCTCGATGTTCACTGCAAGATTCAATGTGATGTAAGAGGTACAGTAAAATTCCCAGTTTCCTGAATTCAAGCAACTGGCATTCCCAAGCAACTGGCCAAAATTTGTTTTAATAGGAAATAGATGAAATAAGAATAAATAAAAATGTTCATGAAAGTTCAAAATTGTAAAATAAATATTCTCTGAAGCAACACACAATGCCTTGGTGAAGATGGAGCAAATGTTCAGCCAGCGGAGCGCCCCGACCATGTCCTGCCAGCAGCAGCTGTGTGAATAAAGTTGTGTTTGAATAAAATGGCGACGCTCAGGATGAAGAGCCGACCGATGCCGCTGGGGTGACTCTCCCTATGTCTGCCCAGTAAGATCCTTTATTAGTGTATTATTAACCATATTAGTAAGGCTTTAGCTGTAAAATTTGAAGGGTTCATTATGATGGTGGCAGTTAGTGTAGCAGTTAGTGTAACGCTGTTATAGCACCAGTGACTGGGGTTCAAATTTTAATAAGTTACAGGAATTCCTGATAAAAGTGAACTTTAAATAATGAAGGACTACAATACTGATTTTTTTTTTCAAATTATTTTACATTTTATACTGTCTTTTGTATTTTGTGTATTAATTAGGTATTGTAAGAGTGTGTCTCGGACAATTGGAATATTTGCATATCCGGCATCCAAAGTCCTCGTAGGTGCTGGATTTCAAGGATTTTACTGTAAATCATAAACCAGTAAAATTTCCTTCCTGAATACAAGGTAAGATCCAGCCCCTGTAAATTTGTTGTATTATTTATTCAGCATTTCATTGAATGTATTGACAATACAACAACTTTTATCCACTCTTCATTTTCCAAAATAACTGGAGGTGCATTTCCTTTTGCAGCTGAGACTTTTTAAGCTGCTGTTTGGTTCCAGTCAGGCAGAACATTGTTTAAATTACTTGGCTCCTGTTTGGCTGCAACAAAGAGAAGTCAGAACCAATGCAGGCACACAGGGAAAAAAAAATCAAACTTTGGATGTGTCGTGGGACCTCCTCATCTTTGAACAATTAAATTGCGGTCAAGTGGATTGACAAAAAGGCTCAACAATCCTTCTCAGCAAACCAGGTTAGGCATCACCGTAGGTTTGTGCTCAATGCAGTGTCAGATCCAAGTGCCAGGGAAGTGTTTTATTCTTCTCCTTGCAGTGAGCCTGAGTTAGTAGGGGCCCAATGCCATTCTCGAGCTGCTCTGACAGCCGATGCCAACATAATATAGATACATACAATTGTGATATAGAATCTTGAACATTTTCTCTTTCGATAGATGCTGCCTCAAAATGCATTTTCAGCATTTTCAGTTTTTAGTTCTGATTTTCATTATCTGCAAATTTTGCATTTTCTTGTAATACAAATGCATTTTTATTCCCAATTACTGGACAGCCCTTTCTCATTGTCCCCAAATCTAGAAATCTTACATTTGTCAGCAGTTCCTGTGTCTGTCATTCTTTGGTTGTTCCCTTGTGCTACCTCTCAGCCGAAATCTGGATCTGGGCAATCTGTGTGATTGTTTAAGAATGCGTCTTTTCTACTATTTAAAAAAAAAACTTTGGGACAAAGTAATTCATTTGAAAAGTGTCTGAGAATAGAAACCCCAGACATTCATAATTAATGTTCTGTTGTGAGCCCAGAGGACCCGAAAACCCAGCAGCAATAGAAATTCACCAAGACAAATGGTTACTTAAACAAAACATTACTATTATCTTAACTTAACCTAACTTAACCCCCTTTTAATTCTCAGTGCACATGTATATAATTCACTTCTCCAAGTTCACTGGTATCTGGCAAATCTTCTACTGTGCATAGAATTTAACATTTATGAATTTTCACCAAGCTCTGGTGCTTAAAGGTAAATGGTTACCACTCAGGAAGGTTCTTGTTGGTTTCAGAGAGATATTTGGTGCTCGTTGGATGCACACAAACGGATTTCCTTTAGTCAGTCACTTTATTGTCTTGCCAAAGAAACTTGCCCCATCATGGGTTTTCTAAATGATAACCTCTTCTTTCAGGAGAAACACTCTAGCCAGCCATTTCTCTTGTAAGGACTACAAGGGGTTTGAACAGGCTGAACTCAGAACTCACACCCATCTTCAAAATGGGGTTTTCAACAAGTCTGCCAGTTTGCCATGCTGCAGCCTCAAAAGCGACTGCAGAACTGACTTCTCTCCTCTCCAAGAGAAGAATCCTGTTTCTCTCTCTCACTCTCTGTCTGTCTCTCTCTCTCTCTCTCTCTCTCTCTCTTTCTCTTTCTCTCTTTCTCTCTCTCTCTTTCTCTCTCTCTCTTTCTCTCTCTCTCTTCTCTCTCTCTCTTTCTCTCTCTCTCTTTCTCTCTCTCTCTTTCTCTCTCTCTCTTTCTCTCTCTCTCTTTCTCTCTCTCTCTTTCTCTCTCTCTCTTTCTCTCTCTCTCTCTCTCTTCTCTCTCTTCTCTCTCTCTCTCTCTGCTTGTAAAAACCAGAACCCTTCCCAAGGCTCCAAACCCAATCCTTGAAAGATCTTTATCAGCATTTGAGCCCAGACTTTTCCATTTGCACTTGCTTTTGAAATTCTTTCCAAAAGCAGTTCCATTGTCTTTTGCAAAGTCATGGAGCCTGAATGTCTAGCTTCAGCAGAGCTCTTGCATTTTAAATGCGACGTGGTGTAAGTATCTGTTTGTGAAGTGACCTACACTAAAGCCCGACAATCTCCCTTTTAAAGACAGGTTATATTACATATTCTATTACATATAAATATAATATAACCTGTAACATTTCTGAGGGATAAATCTGAGCGCACGAATTATTGCTTGCATCAGTGGTTTAAAATAACCATCGCCTTGCACGTGGCCAGTGCATTGGAGAATGATTTTTGATCATAGTTTGCAAACCATATCTTTTGAGTGGCTTCCTGCTGCAGGTCAGTAACTTGCGCCCTGTAAACAGTGCTGTTTGTTAAGAATGCAGTCCTTTTAATTTCAAAACTTATTACTGCTTTTAGTTTACATTTGGAATGAGTTTTTTAAAAAAGACTGGTCCTCCTTTTTATAAATGCCAGTTGTATGCATCATTCCTGGAAGAAGTCCTATTTCTAACAATTCTTGAAGGATTGATTCTTCTCTCCTCTATGGGGATTTAGTGTGTTGTGCTGTACAGAGAATAGTTAATTATGTAAATGTTTTGTAAAATATATTATTCTACTCAGCTCGTCAAAGAGGAACATTACAGCTTGTTTTAGAATTGCAAAAGGCATTGGGTTTTTCATTCCTCCTCTCCACCAATCCTCCTCCTCCCTCTACCTTCTGTCTGACCTTTGCATTGGGAGTAATGGTTGAATTACAGCTCAGATAGTATGCGATGTTGGTCTAAGATTATTAGCAAACACAGGCAGCTGTTGAAGAGGAATATGAATGGGAAATGTCATCATAAGTGCCAACCACTTTGCAGGAACGTAATGTACATCCTGGCCGAAGCCCTGGAGATTCATCAAGGCTCGGTTCACGTCCACAGGCTCAACAATGCCCTTTTCCTGCTCACTCCAATGCTCGTTTGTAATTGGAAATATTTCCAGAATAAACAGTGGGGAGGAAGTTCATAAAGGGATTTTCTGACTCGGCTGAAGCAGCAACAGTACGCATAGTATTTAAAGCATAATCTGCCATATGTGACTAAGAATATACGTGACACCTTTTTTGAAAGGGAACAAGACAGAATGTAGAAAAAGACCAAAATCTCCTTTTAAAACTGAGGCCCTCATTAATGACGATCTTTCCCTAAGTAGTCCATTTCCAAGGTCTGTAATTTCTTCCCAAAGCCTCTCCACCTCCGGCTTTTCATTTAAATATGCTCAATAAAAGGTATCACCTTGACCAAGCTTTCAAACCTCCTGATAGTGTGTAATAGAGTTGCTGACCTTGACAGGCCCACCTGCCCAAATGCTCAGATTTTTAAAAAAAATATTTTTATTAATTTGCCACAAAAAAGAAAAAAAAAGCCATGGAATAATATACGGAAAATGTAGAAAAGTAATATACATTGTCCTTGAGTATAACAATCAAGTACTTTCAAATTAATTCAAAATTTCCATATATTGACAGTTACAATGAATAAAGAAATAAAAAAGTTAATGCATAAAACATCTAACTCCGATGAAAAGGAGATTTTAAAAAACCTGAGAAATGAGAGTTGCTGGTCAATCCATTCTGAGAGCAATTTCAGTGGAAAAGAGATTCTTCCTGAGAAAACACAACTCACTTGGAGAGGAAAAAATACAAACTAGAAGTGGTTCAATTTTGTTTATTAATTTGAGTCGAACGAAAATGTTGAATAAATGGTCGCCAGGTTTTTTCTAAGTTAAAGGTTGTTTCAAATGGCCAACTTCTAATTTAAAAAAAATCTAAGCATGGAGGAAAACCATTGAAGTAAAGTCAGTGGATTGCAATCTTTCCACGAGAGATCTAGCTCTCCTTGCCATCTCCATCGAGAAGGCTGCTATCGTTTGGGTTGAGGCAGGTGCAAAGCCCATTACTGTGGTCCCAAAAATAGCTTAAGTTTGGATGTAAATCTAGGTCCAACACTTCTAAATGCCCAGATTTTCAGCAGGTCGGGGCACATCTGTGGGAAGATAGCATCAGAACTGGGAAGGAGAGAAAACAACACATGAATCTGCAGAGTGGGTTGTGATGTGGCATGTCTTTGAAAGGGTAAAACTGGAGATCATGGGGACAAGCTATAAACAAGATTCTCTCATCAGTGTGTGAATGGTAGCATTAGTGAGTGAGAACCTAAGCAAAAGAACAAAGACAAAAGAATGTCAAGAGTCGCAAAATGTGGAGCAGGAAGATGTGCCCAGCAGGTCACCTTGGGACGTCCTCCACTCTCAGAAATAAAAAGCACAGGGGACAAAGGCAAAGAGGCAGAATTGCAAACGGATGACCAATATAAGGCAAGAAATCAAGTCCTTTGAAACTGCAGAACTGTTGTATTAAGACCAGGAGACTACAATGTCCCCACTTGGAAGATGAGGTACTGTTCCTCTGGCTTAGATTGGACTTAATTGCAACAGTGTAGGAAGCCACGGACCTCTGTCTTCGTCCAGTGCAGTGGAGGGGGGACGGAGTTTATACTGTTTCAAGTTTTCCCTTGATACATGTACAAATGTGGTATTGTATTTTCACTTTCATTTCTTTTTCTTCATTGTGCTATATTTGTTATAAAAACCAATAAAAAAAAAGGTTGAAAAAGAAAAGGAAGCCACGGACCACTCGCTCAGAGTTGGGGTGGAAATTAGAATTACAGCAGCAAGTGTAACAGGAAGCTCAGCCAAGCCCCTGGATTGAATTCAGTCACACGATTTCTGTCTGTATTGCTTGCCCATCTGGTGTAGCTGTCTCAGCTTATTTTTTATGTTCCTTTTCCTCTGCAGGTAGAGGATGGGCCCAACCTGACGTCCTCCTTATCTGCATTTAGCAACTCTCACATTCGTTTGTCCATGTTCTCTTCATCCTTGGTGCTCCCATTCACTCATTACCCTTTTTATATGGAGTGCCCTACGTTGCAGCTGGCTGAATGATGGGGAATAAAAAAGTGCGGACTTACCTTTGATGGAGTGGAACATTGGGAGCTGTCCTCCAGAGCTGAGGGAGGCAGAGTGAGTGGTGCAGTAGCACCACCTGTCGCCATGAGGTCAAGCATACGCACCAAGCAATGGCCGTCTTCATGACCCATAATCTCCTACGCAGCTGGAACCGCTCTGGGAAAATGCAGAGTGGTTCCAGCTGAGTGAGGGAATTATGGGTCATGAAGATGGCCATTCATCCCACATTAAAACAAAAAGAGGCTCACCCTGTCGGGCTCTGCCACACATTTGGGGGAGGGGTAACCCACTGGTTCCATTGGGGGAGGGGTAACCCACTGGTTCCACTTGGGGGAGGGGTAACCCACTGGTTCCACTTGGGGGAGGGGTAACCCACTGGTTCCACTTGGGGGAGGGGTAACCCACTGGTTCCACTTGGGGGAGGGGTAACCCACTGGTTCCACTTGGGGGAGGGGTAACCCACTGGTTCCACTTGGGGGAGGGGTAACCCACTGGTTCCACTTGGGGGAGGGGTAACCCACTGGTTCCACTTGGGGGAGGGGTAACCCACTGGTTCCACTTGGGGGAGGGGTAACCCACTGGTTCCACTTGGGGGAGGGGTAACCCACTGGTTCCACTTGGGGGAGGGGTAACCCACTGGTTCCATTTGGGGGAGGGGTACCCACTGGTTCCACTTGGGGGAGGGGTAACCCACTGGTTCCACTTGGGGGAGGGGTAACCCACATCCAGCCCAGCTCGGTGAAGGAGCGAGGGCGGAGGGGGAAACGGGAAGAGGACATTTGTGAGTGGCAGGAGGGAGCCCCAACCCCAGTACCAATCATCTTGGGAGCCTGAGTGATGGGCTGACAACGTCATTGTGACATCATCAGGCCAGGTCTGAGCTTCTGCCTTCAGCAGTAGTACCTTTATGGAGCGAAGCGAAGCGACTCGCCCACCTCTGGAACTACCCCTCTGGAAGAATCTGAGTCCGCATCCAGTATCTGCCGCCAGCGTTTCTATATAGGTAGGTGCAACGATGTAAAGGCGGAGAATATTTGCCTTTACCTTCACTTTTTTTAACTTCTATAAAATGGCCTATTGACAGATAACCTTGTTTCTGACATCCTCTTTGATGCCCTGATTTCACCCTATCACAGTCATCCTTCTCCCCACCCTCCCTGCAGGTTAACAACATTCTTTTCATCTTCTTCCTGCTTTGATGAACCGGAAACATTAAGTTGCTTTATCTTTATACACCAGTGGACTGACCTGAGTATCTCCAGCATTTTCTATTTTTGTGAAAACACAATGGTGCGAGGCTATTTACCTTTGCTCTATAAATGCTGACTTCCTGCACCATTGTGTTTTTACTTCAACACGGTGCCTGCAGACTTTCATGGTTTCATTTTAGATTTCCAGCACCTACAGTTCTTTGATTTTCTTCCATTAATGGACCTATAGAAAATGTGGTTTGTTGTTGAGGGCTCAGAGCTAAAGCACATGTGCTCTATGCAAACTATTGCCTGTCATCCACAATATCTCGATTGTATTGTTTGCTTAATGCCAGTGTTATCAAGAGCATATTAATCTCATGTTGAGAAGCTGGATAATGGATAAAATGCTCAATGGTAATTTGCGATCACACATTTCAACCAGTGGCAGTTGGCATATGAGAAAAGACACGATGTCATTATTCATGGTCAATAAGGAAGTGAACGTAGGAGGGAAAGATCACCATTTAGGGTGTTTTAGAATCAGCCCATGAATGAGACACATTACTAGTTGTAAATTACATCACCACATCACTGCCATTTGACTAATATAGTTCTATAAACTTCAGGTGTGAGCCACAAAGCTGTCTGTCACACAGATGCATGCTCCTGGTGAAAAGCTCCAATAAAGAGCACTGCATGTACTAGAATAAAAACTAAAGGCATATGTTCTCTGCGGGATATCATTGCCTGGTGTTCCTTCTGTTTCACTTGCAACAAGCAAAAATGTCAGCTTGTGAGGAAATCAGTGTAAATTTGTCAGGGTGCGTTGAATACCCATCTAATATGGAAAATGAGGAGTTTAAAGAAATGGCAAGTTTTCTGGGAGTGTTCACTTTGTGGCCGTCCCACCCCAGTGCTGTTCCTTGCCAAAGTCCAGACAAGCGTCGGTCTTAGAATGAACAGGCACCGTTGGTCTGATTCTGCTCCAGTAGAACCTGAGGCTAGATCCTCTGATCCCTCTCTCTGCATCTGACTCGCGAGATCCTTGTTGTTTGTTAAAGGATATCCAGGAAGAGTCGGTCACACAGATGCTCAAGTGGTGGAAGCTGCTGAATGAAACCCGTTTCTCAGAGAAATGCAAATCTTGAGTGAACAAAGAGAAGCTGCAGGAACTCAACTGGTCAGTCAGCATCCATGGATAGAAATGGTCAGTCAATGTTTTGGGGCGGGACTGTTTATTGAGACTGCACCTTGCAGTTTTGTGAAGTATTTACCCTTCTCTTTTCATCAATTTTCTGCCCTTTTGAGGCTGACCCTATCTGTGGAAAGGGTTAAGAACTTCAAATTCCCGGGTGACAACATCTCTGAAGATCTCTCCTAGGGAATTCCATGTTGATGCAATCACAAAGAAGCCTCACCAGCGGCTATACTGCGTGAGGAGGTTGAGGAAATTCGGTACATCACCAAAGACTCTTGCAAATTTCTACAGGTGTACCATGTAGACCAGTCTGACGGGTTGCACAGGACAGGAAAAGATAGAGAATTGTGAACTTGGCCAGAGCCATCAGTCTTCATTCCATCAAGGACATCTGCAAGAGTTGGTGTCTAAGAAAGCAGTTTCTATCATCAAAGACCCTCACAACCCAGGTCAAGCCTTCTTCAGAAAGGAGGTAAAGGAACCTGAAGATGAACATTTAATGATACAAAAAATAGCTTCCTCCCCTCTGCTGTCAGATTTCTGAATGAACAATGAACCACAGACACTACCTCACTTTCTCTTAGCACTGATTTATACATATTTAAGACAACATTGATATCAATATTTGGAGTGTGTTACTGTTGTAAAAACAACAAATGTTATGACATTCCATGACAATGAATTCTGATTCGGAGGGTCAGGGCTGAGTTGAGAAGCCTGACGTCCACACGTGCAGACTGTTAATTGTTACAGACAGGACATGTCTCTGATTTGAATCTTCAGAGCTGATCTTACTGAGGCCCATTCCAATTCCCCATCTAGCTCAGACATTAAATTGTCATTCCCTCCTTCTCCTTGGTAAAAATTCTTAGCCACAAAATACAACAGAATAAATGGATGTGAGTAAGTTGGTGTACTGGTCAGTAGTCATTTGGACTTGGGTTTAAGACCAGCAAGAGACAAGACTGCTTTCGGGAGGAAGTATAAAGATCATGAGAGCCAACAAAAGCAATTTTGATACATGAGAGTATCCTGTCTGGCTGCATTACTGTCTGGTACGGAGGTGTCAACGCTCATGATGGGGAAACATCACAGGCACCAGTCTTCACTCCATCGAAGACATCTACAAGAGGCGGTGCCTTAAGAAAGCAGCCTCTATCCTCAAAGACCCCCACCACCCAGGCCATGCCCTCTTCACTCTGCTACATCAGGGAAAAAAGGTACAGGAGCCTGAAGACAAGCACTCAGCGGCACAAGGGCAGCTTCTTCCCCGCTGCTATCGGATTCCTGAATAAACAATGAACCACAGACACTGCCTCTCTTTCTCTTTCTCTTTTACTTGCACTATTTTCTTTATTTTTAAATATGGTTTGTAGAAATGTTTTCACTGTGATACTGCTGCAAAACAACAAATTTCACAGCACCTTATGGTTGTTCCGAAAGCCTGACGGTTCAGCATCTGGCTTTCCTTTTGCTCCCTTTAAACTCAGCAGTGCCCTGGTTCCCAAAACTCCCATGAAACAGATTGTTTCTTGGTCTTCCTTTAAACTTTTTGTGTTCTTTGGACACTTTATTTTACAATTGTGCAACATCAAAAAAAATCTGAATGAACTATTGTGTATTGGAATAGCATCCCAATATTCTGGCACCACCAAAATCTCAAACATGTCAGACAAACAAGAGTTTTCTGTAGTCCTCTGGGTGGCTTCTCAGGCCACCCCCCTGTGGCATAGCAACTCAGAATCAGAATTCATCATCATGAAATTTGCTGTTTTGAAGCAGCGTCAGAGTGTAAACAGTTTTTATAAACCACCTTACAAAATAAATAAAAATAGCGCAAGAGAAAGAAAATGCCGAAGTGAGGCAGTGTCTGGTTCGTCGTTCATTCAGGAATCTGATGATGGAGGGGAAGAAGCTGTCCTTGTGCTGCTGAGTGCTTGTCTTCAGGCTCCTATACCTTTCTCCCCTGATGGTAGCAGAGTGAAGAAGGCATGGCCTGGGTGGTGGAGGTCCTTGAGGATAGAGGCTGCTTTATTAAGGCACCGCTTCTTGTAGATGTCCTCAATGGAATGTTTGCACTTTAATGGGGGGGGGGGGGGGGCAGTGCTAATTTTGTAGGTGCTGGAGCTCACCAAAAACAGCAACAAGGTGGTGCCAGAGCTTCCCCCTGAGATACTGGAGCAGTGTTCCACTGCACCCCTGATTATGCTGCAAAACCCTGAATTTTATTACTTATTCTTGACAATATATTCTGATATTGAGTGAAGACTGGTGCCTGTGATGTCGCGGGCCGAGCTCACAACCCTCTGGAGCTTTCTCTTGTCCTGAGCGTTGGCACCTCTGTACCAGACAGTGATCCCTTCCGACAGAATGCTCTTCACCTGTAGAAGTTTCCGAGAGTCTCCAGTGACAATTTTGTGGGGGAAAATGAGCAAACTGGGGACACCAGCATTTCCCTTGTCAACCTAAAGCTCAACATTTCCAACACGCCACATCAAAAGATGCATGCCTTTGACCGCTCTCTGCAACCGTTCTCCGTTCCAAGCTTGTCCTGGCCTATGGTCCTGCGTCACCCTCTGCTGCAAATGATGAGACGAGAAGAAAAAAGAAGCTGCTTTACTTCATGCACCAAAGATCACAAGTTTCAACAGTCCTTGAATTCTGTACCCCTATAGATATTTCTCCCTCACTGCTTCCCTTTGACCCCTTTTCTCCACAGTCCCCTTGGTACATGTTGACTATCCTTTCTGATCTTCTCGTATCTGTCACCGAAATGACCCATCCTCTGTTTTCTGCTGCCCTAACTCATTCCAAACTATTCTCCACTGAAGTGCCAGCAGTCCACTCCCTGCGGGCCAAAACTGCTGACAAGATCAGTGCTAGTGTTGTTCATTGGTTTGACTTCTGTCTGGCAGTGCAGAATCTCAACTGCATATCCTATTTTTAACATTTAAGTTTTAAATTAATTTTATTCACAATATCAACAACAAGCTGTTAAACTAAAACATCTAATCCTGCGTTCCCACCAATTTAGGGAGATCTCCAGAATGTCATTCCAAGGATACCCTGCCATGGACATAACCTTGGAATGGACAGATGTGGGTGTAAGAATGGCCACTGTAGCAAGGCAGAGGAGCAGACCAATAATGATATCCAACAACTGACTCACCCATTAACCGCAGCAGGTCCCAAATCTGATTGTGTGTCAATTGTATCATGAATGGGGATTTATACATCATGCTCGAGCAAAAAAAAAAGCAGATTTATTTTCATCATAATGCTCACATTTTAGTGTTAAATTAAAAGTGCAGAGCTAATTTTTTAAGAGTGAATTTTTCTTCTGTCAGGAGACTCTCTTTACTTCGGAATGAAGTTAGCCCTGATTTTCAACTTGCTATCTGAAAAACTAACCTGTTCTGTCTGTAAGGAGTTTGTATGTTCTTCCCGTGTCTGCATGGGTTTTGTCCGGGGACACCCAGTTTCCTCCCACCCTTCAAAATGTCCAGAGGTTGTAGGTCAATTGGGTGTAATTGGGCGGCATGGGCTCGTGGGCCGGAAGGGCCCGTTACTGTGCTGCATGTCTAAATTTTAAAATGTTAAAGCAAAATTGCTTTGCACAACATCGCAACCGCAATGCAACTGGGTTTATGCACTCAGTTGGTGGAACCACAGAAGCATATTATCAAACAATAATACTGTAAGGATTTTGGCACCCATATTGAAGGGTTTATTGCAATTCTGACATTATACAGAAGCAAACCAAATTAAGTGCATGTCAAACAAGTCCAGGACAATGAAGAATAAAAAGCTGGAAATCAGCACACAGCTGAATCTTACTGTCAGACGAATTAGATTGTGGAGGGATTTACAATTGCTGGTACAATACAAATTTAAAATTATCGACTACATTCACTTCCCCTCAGGTAATCTTTAATGGCCTTTTTCTTAATTCACCAACTTTGTTTCTCAATTTGCCCCCCCCCCAATCAGGCAATATCATTTAGCTGCATTTAAATATGTAATTAGTACACAAGTTTGTTTCTTGCTTCCTAAAAGAAGACAAGTTCTCCCCCATTTGAACCTGACGAAGGAATTAGAGCATTCTGCGAGCCAGCGTCTGTTTTATGATTAATCATCTCAAGGAGAAATTGCCTGCGTCAAAATAGATTTTTCTTTTTCAGAGGAAAAAAAAGGAGCCGAGAGGTTTCTAATTTAATGTAACCATTAGAGTCTCAGCATGAAGGTTCCTCCATTAGCAAGCAGTATGACAAATGGAGGGTAATGAAGCTAATACTAGGCCCTGCCTTTACTCATTAATACCAAATATATTACAACTGTGAGTGTGTGTAGAGAGAAAAAAATAACAACGGGCAGTAATCGAGGAGGAAAAAAAACAGTGTATAAAAAATACAAGAAAGTAAATATTTAATTGAAAGACAGAAGAGACTCAGAAGTGAATTTATTTTGAGTAACAGCTGTAAATAATTTCTATAGTCGAAACAAAGTGCGCGTGGAAGGTGAAAGGTCAAAAAGTAGCTCCACAGATTTTTTTTTTAAAAAGCCAAGAGCTTTCTGGAATACAGCCCTGTTCTCTGAAATTCAAGCAATCGGCAATCCCAAGCAACTGGTAAATTTAAAAAAAAATTGAGGAAATAAACAATAATTAATTAATTGAAATGAATAAGAATAAATTTAAATAGAACTTTAAAATTGTCAGCTAAATGCTCTCTGGAGCAGCACACAACCCCTTGGTGAAGGTAGGAGCAAACGTTCAGCCAGTAGTCGTGCCCCACTCATGGCAGCTGTTCCAATAGAGTTTGACTAAAGCTGCGTTCGAATAAATTGGCGGCGTCCAGGATGAAGAGCTGGTTGATGCCGCTCACCGCTGGGGCGACTCTCCCAGAGTGTTTCCCATCCCTGCCTTGTAAGAGATTTTATCTTTATTAGTATTCTGTTAAGTACATTATAAAACTTTATCTGTAAACTTGGGGAGAGGGAGCTAATTATGGTTAGCACAACTCTGTTACAGCGCCAGCGGCTGGGGTTCGAATTTAAATGTTGTAAGTTACGGTAATTACCTGATTAAAGTGAACATTACATAATTGATGACGACGATGCTGATTTTTTTTCAAATTACTTTACATTTTACACTATTCTTTGTCTTTTAAACGGTTTATTCTTAATGCTAGTGCAATAGTTTGGAATTGTAAGAGTGTGTCTCAGGCAACTGGAAAATTTGCATTTCCAGCAGCCACAATCCCTGGATACTGTAGTTGAATTTCCAGGGATATAAGAACTTCAAAAACACAACTGCATCAGCACTGGGGAGAACCTGCCTATCCATCTTTTAATTAGTTTTTGTCATTTATGGTCTCACCATCAAACATCTTCACATCCCAACCTCACCCGACCTTGCCACCCTGCTCTTTTCGCCAGATAAAGTAGTATTGAAATTGGCCGAGGTTAAAGGTGAAATTGATGATTTGGTGGTCCAACAGAATTCCAAGTTGGCTCTTTCCATTCATACAGCCAGCCCATTTCCTCAAATGAGCCCACCCTTTGAACTGAACACCCAGACAGGATCTCATTCGGTTTCAAGGTGGTTACCGAATGATTAACTTGCCTAAAGAAATCTCTTGGTGCCTGCCACATTGACCACTTCCAGTGGGCTGATATCGCCTCAAACCGTGCATCTTGGCGCCTCACAGTTTGGCGGGCAGCAACCTCCTTTGAAGAAGACTGCAGAGCCCAGCTCACTGACAAAAGGCAAAGGAGGAAAAACCCAACACCCAACCCCAACCAACCAATTTTCCGCTGCAACCGTGTCTGCCTGTCCCGCATCGGACTTGTCAGCCACAAATGAGCCTGCAGCTGACGTGGACTTTTACCCCCTCCATAAATCTTCGTCCGCGAAGCCAAGCCAAAGAGAACTTGCAAATGGAAGATTTAAAACATTTCAAAATCCCAAAGGTCATTACCTGACCAACCAGGTCTGAGTATTTGATCATGTTATTGAGGACATTGGTGGAGATTACAGGAGTTATTATGTCATTATCCACCCAAATTCTTTCCTTTCCACTCCAGATGACCCCGTTTCCTCAGTGGAACTGAATGCAATGGTTGCTTCTCAATTATTGGACCTGGTAAGCTGCACACTTTTTAAAAATAAAATTTACTTTTTTTTTTCAATATTTTTATTAACATTGAAATTTCACATCCAAAAATACAGAGTACATAAAGATAAGGACTCTTATGAGGCAGGGATAGGGAGATATTTTGGGAGAGTGGCGAGTGGCATCGGCCAGCTCTTCAACCTAGGTGCCACCATTTTATTCAAACACAACTTTATTGAAACTTTATTTAAACAGCTGCTGCGGGTGGGGCACAACCGGGGTGCTCCCACCTTCACCAAATGGTTGTGTTGCTTTGGAGAACATTTACTTATTTAAATTTTATTCTTTCTTTTCCAATATTTTTATTAATATTGAAATTTCGCATCCAAAAATACAGAGTACATATGGATATGTGTTAAAATTCAAAAAGATGTATTATGCTTAAATCATATCATTTCATCCAAGGTTCCCCACATTTTAATCAAACATATTATATTGTATTGATATTTTATTATAAAAAAGGAAAATCTAAACCTACTGCCAAGAAAGAAAGTTTGGCCAGAAAAAAGGAAGACCGAATTCTTATCAGTGATAAATTATCTCATTAGTCAACACTTCTACCTTCAAAACAAATCAAAGATTATAAAAGTAACTCAAAAAGGGTCCCCACAGTGTTTGAACATTTGAATTCATATCGGAAATTGAGCATCTAATCTTCTCTAAATTTAAGCATGACATGATGTCACATAGCCATTGAGCATGAATAGATGGGATAACGTCCCTCCATCTCAGTAACACCACCTGCCTGGCCATAATAGCTAATGCATGCAGATCAGATGCCGTTAACGTTATGTCACTCTCTCCAACTATAACAAATAAAGCAGTTAGGGGATTTGGTTTAAAATTAACTTTAAAAAATGCAGAAAAAGTTTGGATTACTTTGTGCCAATATTTCTCAAGACTCTGACATCTCGAGAACATATGAAGCTATACACTCTTAGTATGTCCAGGCAGAGAACAGGGAGCACCCCACTGGGGACAATAAGCGAGACAATGTAGATTTGTCAGCATACTGGTCTGGAGATTCTCCAGCACCATGATGAATGTTGGATTTGCACCAGAAATCAGAATGTTGAGAACAAAGATCAGATTTCAGAAAACCCACCCCTTATGTTCCTTTCCCACTCTCACCAGCCCATCCAAGTTCTCTCTCCTTTTGTTCACCTTTTCCATCCCTCGCCTATCCCATCATCAAAATTTGGTTACCTTCCAGCCAAAATAACCCCCCCATCTCTCCTCCCAGCCTCTTTCTATCTGCCCATCATCCATACCTTTCTCCATGCGTTTCTCCCTTAGTTCACCTGTCATATTCCTTCTCTCTGATGGTTCCACCTGCCCATTATCCCTCTCTTACCCATCAGCCTCCATCTCTGCACTCCCCTCCCTCAAACAGGTCTATCTGCCTGCTCATCATCCACCCCTCACCCCTCCTTCTCACATCTATGTGCAGGCCATCTTCCCTCCATGTGCTCAGTCCTGATCCCAGTTCTTTCCAGCGAATGGGAGTTGGAACAGAGTGTGCAGGAGAGTGGGGAGAAGGTGAGAGATATAAGCAGTGTGACTATCCTTGTGAGTGGGCCAGAGGTTGAGACTTTGGCACAAAAGTCTTTGGCGAGAAAAGGTGGAGACTAAGGTAAGACTCTGGTGGTCATACACTGAATCCACTGTATCCTGAGCTGTCTCCAGCCGTCTCGACTATGCCCTACCACTGGATCCAGATAGGCCGGGGTGAGAGGGTGAGGCTGACGACCTGTGCAACTCTCCCTCACTTTAATCCAAGTCAAGTGCAAGTCGTGACTTCAAGCCCAACACGCTGACTTTGAAGCCATGGTCATCTTTGACTCTGAAGGATGAACATGATGATGATTTATTTCTTGACCTTCTATTAGTGCTGAAGGGCAACGGGGTTGGTGGAGTGAGATGTGGAAATTCTGGGAGGTTTGCCTCTCCCTGATAGCTATATCTGCACGAGGGCCCTCGAGTTGCAGCTCCTTACATAGTGTGTTTGGGAACTGGAGCTTGAGCTCGATGACCTTCAGCTCACATGGGAGAATGAAAAGTTCCTAGATAAGAGCTCAGGGAGGCAGTCACACTGAAGCTAGAGAGGTAGCTGGCTGGGTGACTGTCAGGAGAACAAAAGCAAGCAGGCTGGTAGTGCAAGGTACCCCTGTGGCTGTCCTCCTCAATAGTAAATAGACCACGTTGGATCCTGTTTGGGGTTGGGGGGAATGAAGTACCAGGACAAAGCCACTGCGACCAGGTCTCTGGTACTGAGCCTAGCGCTGTGATTCAGAAGGAAGGAGAGAGTGGAAGAGAGTGACAGGGGATTCAATAGGTATTGCCAGGGGTGGTGGCAAAAAAAATAGGGACATTCAAAAGACTCATTCAGACAAATGGAAGCAAAAAAAATAGAGAGTTTGGGTATGAGGCAGGGAAAGTTTATATTGTTAGGAAGTTTAGAGGTCGACACAAAATCATAGGCCTGTACTGTGCTGAAATGTTCTATCTCGACCCAAAATGTTAACCATCCCTTTCCCTCCACAAATGCCACTTGATCTGCTGAGTTCTTGTCTCAGCTTAAGTCTCTCGCTCTCCTCAAATCAGATGTAGATTTAGGATTAAGTGACAATTTAGGAGTCCTGCCATGATTGCCCCAACGGGATGAAACATGGACCTTCAACTCGAAGCCATAACTGGGTCAGGCAAGCTCACACTGAACTGCTGAAGGAGAGAATTTTCTTTTACGAATTATTTTCTACCTTTGAGATGTTCGGATTGAAACATCTGCACTGTGACTGATATGAACATTCATCAGTCGATCTTTAGGAGATATTGATGTTTGATGTAATGAGTTCTCACTGCACCAGGAAATAATAACTGTGGGACCTTGGGGTTTGAAAGAATGAGAAGTGGAGGGAACCAATGATTGTCCACGGCATTAGTCTGCAGCGAGGAAGGAAATAGAGACACAGGGAGTCAACCAGCTCTGTGCAACTTCAACCAGCTGAAGTGAAGGAATCTGTCCTAAGGTACATCTTAATAAATTCACTGTTCTTTCTTCCCAGTCGTCTTTTCTTTTCATCAGCTTGTTTCACCACTTGTAAGGTGGTATCAGCAAGCTTTTGAGCAGTGGGCAGACCAGAGGTGTTGGCGGGTCTCGCTCTCACCACAGACACTGTTCTGCTGTCTGGCTGTGTGTTTTGTCGTGTGGGCTCTGCATCAAGGTGGGTACCACTCTTTGTGGAGAGCAGAGAAGTTCATTCAATCAACCTGATTCCAATTTCCTGTCTTCGCCGCCAACTGTAGATTCTGACCACTTTGCAATTATGTTTCCTGAAACTCCCTCCTGAAGGACGTGGGTTAATGTGCCACCGTAAATGACCCCAAGTGAGCAGGTGAGTGGTAGAATCTAGGGGGGGTGGAAGAGAAGAGAGTATTGGAAGAATGAAATGCCATCAGCATTAGAGAGGGATTAGCATAATGATTTTCAATTATAACCGTGTGTCTACAACAACTTAAAGCAGAGAAGGCTGCAGTAGGAAGTATAATAAAACCCAATATTGTCATCTTGAATATTAATAGCTAATTCCTCTTTATAATTTTTCCAACAGTTCTCTGTTCCTCTTAATCTAATAATATTAATCCCTTATTATTACTTCCAGCCTCCAACACTGGGTAAGTACTATTCAGGAAGACCAAGAACAAAGATAAACTGAATCACATAATAAATTATTGTATATTAATGATTGTTTACAGACTTGCAAGGCCTGTGGAGAAATATTGTTGACAAATGAAAGTCTGTAGCGTGCAAATCACGCAATGGTGATTTGAGAGGATGTAATTTTCTGTATTGTATTTATTCTCGTGTTTGAATTTATTTTCCTCTTTAACTCTCCTGCAGGATAACGAGTTGGGTACAAATGTTCACAGCTCCCACCAAACAGACAACGTAATAAAAGCTCCGCAAAATGGCAGTTACTGTTATTGCAAAATGTGATTTACTCATTTCGTGGTGATTTTGTTGTATAGTGATTCAATCAGAGTGTTTTTCTGGGGAGGAAATGATAGCAAAGTGTTCTTGTTCCAGTTCTTGACTTGGGAATTGAAAAATAATAAAAGAATTCCCCAAACTATGAATAATGAGCATTTTCCATTATGGTCTTCGGGAAGTTTAGAAAAGACATTGCTAGAACCTGGTTATAATGGCAACATTTACCATTTGTTTCATTAACTTTAGGACCAGAGACAATAGAACAGTAAAGCTAAAACTTATAATAAAACACCACTGAGGGAAATTCTCCACATCTGTAGATATTCTGCCTTTTATTCAGTTAATGGAAAATGTATTATGCACAAAATCCAAATGTTGAGCTACTGATTGGAATCAGCAAAACAATAACCACCCTGGATCAGTGGTTTTCAATCTGCCCCCCTCAACTCTTATTTCACCTTAAGTAATCCCTCTGCCATCAGTGCTCTGGGATTAGTGAGGGATTACTTAAGGTGGGATGTGAGTGGGAAGGGAAGGCTGAGAATCACTGCTCTAGACCCAATTGTTACTGGAATATTTTGCTTGAGACAAATTGTCATTGGCCCATTTCCTTTGGAGATATGGAACCATGCACATAACAAGTCAATTAGGGATGATTAAAACAGTGGTTTTCAAACCTTTTTCTTTCCACTCACACGCCACCATCTCTGGAAACAAACTCTCAACAGACATCTTCTACACACCTACGGGCTCCCACAGCTACCTTAACTCCACCTCTTCACACCCTTCCCCCTGTAAGGATTCCATTCCTTTCCATGTTGGTCTCCATCGCATCTGTTCCCAGGATGAGGTCTTCCAAGCCAGATCAAACAATGTGGCTTTTCCTCTACCACCATCAATTCATCCCTCATCCGTATATACTGTATTACCCACACCTCTGCCCTGGCACCTCTGCTCCCACGTGCGTCAAGGACAAGATTCCCCTTGTCCTCACCTACCACCCCACCAGCCTCTGTGTCCAACGTATCCTCTTCCACCAATTCCTACTCGATCTCACCAGACATGTTGCTTTTCCTCCTCTCTCTACCTCCTACTTGGACCGCTCCCTCCATGACACCCTTGTCCACTCCTCCCTTGCCACCAATTGTCCCCTTGGCACCTGCCCATTATGACCACAGTAGATGCTCCACCTGCACCCATACCTCCTCCCTCACCACCATTCGGACCTCAAAACAATGTTTCCAAGTGAAGCAATGCTTTATTTGTGAATCTGCAAGGGTCATCTACTGCATCTCGTTATCATCTCCTTTACATCGGAGAAACTGGGTGCAGACTGGGAGATTGCTTGGTGGAGCATCTCTTCTCTGTCCACCACAATAGCACGGATCTCCCAGTGGCCACCCAGTTCAATTCGCTATCCTTTTCCCTTGCTGACATGTCTGTCCATTGTCTCATGCACTGCCAGACTAAGACAACCTGCAAATTGGAGGAACAACACTTCATCTTCCGTCTGGGCACCCACCAACCAGATGGCATTAACAACAACTTCTCTGGCTTCCATTAAAATCCCCCCTCCATAATCTTCGACCGCTTGTCTCTTTTCCCTTCTCTCTCTCTCTCTCTCTCTCTCTTTTCCTTTTTCCCCATCTCCTTTCAGAGCCAATTTCTCCCCTCTCATTCTTTCCCCATTCTCACCCAGTCTTTATTCAGATGCTTGCCTGCTTTTTGCTTATACCTTTAAGAAGGGCTCAGGCCCAAAGCATCAGTAATGTACCTTTAACTTTTATGGACTCTCTGAGACTGGCTGAGTTCCTTCCTCCTGCATTTCTGTGTTTTTACTATAATCACAGCATTTGCAGATTTCCATGTTTCACTTTGATGTTTGAGTCGTGTCTTTCTAGGTGTGCCCAGATTAAATAGTTCTGACTGCCAATGGGAAAGGTATACCTGAAATTTCTGAGCAGCGGGTACATGTGTGCTTTCCTTCTTTTCTTGCCATTGCCCTGGCTAAGGAAGCTTATTACAGCTGAACTGAATCACTTCACCACAGGGCTCTCCCAAACTCCTGGGGCTGATTATATTGGAATTGCATTGAACACAATGCCGCAATGTGTACAAGAGCTAATTGAAGCCCTCATGGTGCATTCTTCTATGCTTCATTCACTTTTCAAAGGCGATCAATAGATAGGGAAGTTTTATGTGGATTGCTTGCAGATTGTGGCATGGGTACTATCTGAGTAAAAGAGCAGTGATTGCAATCGTATCAGTTTCAATGTGTCAGTGATGTGTTGGTGACATTGCTCACTGCAAAATATTGAGGAACTCCATTGGTCATTCCTGTTTGCCAGCAGTGAATGGGGGCAATGGGATGAACTGTCCTGAATCAGGGGTCAGTATATGAAGTTGCTACCAATAAATGGTGCTCACCTGCACTGATTGTTCGGGAGAGGAAGGCCAACTTGAGCTGACACCCTGCCCTCCGTACTGATGTGTCCGAGAGGCCTCTCTACTCTTTCCCACTATTCAAGGTTTTAAAAACTTTTTAAAATGTTTCTGATTGCACTGGACATCGAAGATTTTGCTTCCTGAAAACTTCTGGGTATGGATTTTGGGCTGCTGATCACGAAAATGACCTTAAACCTTTCTTATCACGTTTTCTTGAGAAAAATTATCTTTGTGCTTTTTCTCATATTTTAAGTCTACTTTTGGCATTCAAAACCACGAAGTGCAACATGTCGTTGAAAATTCAATTTTAGCATTCACACTTGGACGTCTTCCCTGCTGATCTTGGTCCAGTCAGTGACGAACATTGTGAAAGGTTTCACTGGGAACATTATGACCATGGAGAAGCAGTATCAAGGCAACTGGAATCCATCGATGCTGGTCGACTATTGTTGGACACTAACATGAGGCATCAGATGCTGAGTACAAATGAAAATCAGTGGCAAAACATTGTTAGGTCAGTTGAACTATCATAATGAGTCAGCGTCATTATGCGATTAAACATGCTAAATTCAATAAAAGTTAATTTAATTTTTCTCCAACTTCCTATGTGATACAGAAAATTTGAAATTAACTTCATGTTCAATGTGAAATAATCCCCATTTTATTTTTCAAAAAGCAAACCTTTGGGGGGGGGGGGGGGGGGAATTGTTGTCCAGTGTAATCTGCGACAAATATAAAAACTTTTGAAATAGATATAAATAATTTTTGTTAATAAATAGTAAGAGAAATAATGTAAGCATAAAATCCAGGACAAGAGGACACAGACTTAGTTAGAAAGTACTCATTTTAAACAGAGATGAGAAATTTCTTGCCACATACAGCTGTGGAGACCCAATCATTGGGAGCTTAGGGAGAAGATTGGAGATATATAATTAGTCAGGATATCAGGGGATATGGGGAAAAGGCCGAAATATGGAATTGGATGTGAGAGCGGTTTAGCTTATGGTGGAGTGGCGGAGCAGACTCGATGGGCTGAATGGCTTACTTCTGTTCCTTTATTTTGTGATCTTCTGAACTAAGTCACTCACCTTTGCTTATTCCTTGAGCCCTTCCAGATGAATGCAGTCAGCGAACTTGCACCAACCATTCCTTGACTAAACCAGTGTCTGAGTGCCTGCTCGTATAGCTCTGGGACCAGCAGAGTATAGGATGGTCATTCCAGGCTAATGTAACCTTGGGATAGAAGGTAGAGAATCAATCCACAACCACTGCTGGGCCCATGGGGTAACATTGAGTTCCCACACCGAATCCGCCCCTTTGGCATTCAACTCTGAAAGCAGCAATCGGTTCAAGGAATTACGTTGAACAATTTTAAATAATAGCTCCGAAGAGAACAGGAGACCCAATGAAAACTCAAGGTCTGCTTTAAAGGAGAACTAAAAAATATCCTTCAAAAGCGACGTTCAGAACTGTTCTGAATCCAGTCATGTTTTGATGGAGCTTGGCCGGCTGAACTAAACTGAAAGCCATGGTAAGTCAGAATAAGTTGAGACTCAACCCTTGCAGGGTTCCTGCACATGATTCAGTGAGAATGAAGGAGTGCATTGGTGTAAACAAGGTGAATTTCTTCTTTTACTTCTGCCACTTCTTTCCTCAAACTGTGTTCAATAGTTCATTTCTTGAGATACACTGGACTTTAGTGGCCCTGTTACATCTCCCCACCTCCCCCCCCCCAGAGCTGATAGATGTGCTAAATTGTGTCTTAATGCTTTTATTTCATCCTTTTGGTCCTTGAACCAGTGTGCTTTTTAAAAAGAATTATTGGTGTTATTTTTTGTATAGCAAGAAAAATGTGATGTATATGTTTCTGTCTTGTGGGGAAAAATCAGAACCTGGCTGAATAACACAAAGTGTAATGCATAGTGAATCAACTCTTCTTTACTGTCTATTGCAAGTATTCATTTATTTGTCTAGCGAATGACTATTTAGCAAACCTATATTTGACCAATTTACACAGCTTTTTCCAAGCTGAAGTGCGCATCTCGTTGTTGTACTCATAATTCCAAATACTCTGAAACATCGGAGAGCATCGGGGTTCTCATTTTGAAGCTAGATTTAGAAATGCAAACACACCAAGTTTAGTAAATTACATCAACGGGGTGCCAAAATTAGCAGATCTTCTGCAGCTCTGGTCAGACTTTGATGCTGGGCGTCATTCTGTCATTGCTGTGATGAATTGTGCAGTGGGTTATTTTTGGGGAACGTTGATACCCTGGAATATTGAATACTTCCCCGAGTGTAGATCATGGATCCGAGATTTTCTTTTGATTTGATTTGTGTTGCTCCAGGAAATATAAATCTCTCTCTCTCTCTTTCTCTCATATATATAGAGAAAGAGTGAGATCTGAATATTAATATATTGGATGTTTTGTGTGTCATTAATTATGGAAATTTTCTTAGGCTGATACTTCTTGGAAAGCAGTTTTCTAAGAAAAGCTTATTGAATTCTTTTCAGGATCTAATTCTCTTATTTGCTTCAGTCTTGATACTTTCTTTCTGGGCATATTTAGTATATTTTTGACAAGACAGAATAATCCCTATTTCAACAGGTTTTAAACCATTGTTTGAAACCTTGGGGAAATGAAACCACTTTAGCCACAGAATTTACAGCGTGTTTGAATTAAAACAATACAATGGAAGTGAAGTGGATTTGGGAAATTTAGATTCCTATCGTGTTACAGTGAAGTTAAGTGTGCTAATGTGCATCTTTAAATTCAGCTTTACTTAAAGTGGCACGGTTGGCGTAGCGGTCAGTGCAATGCCTTTACGGCGCCAGCGATTGGGACCGAACCTGGGTTCAATTCCCGCACTGTCTGTCAGGAGTTTGTACGTTCTCCCCATGTCTGCGTGGGTTTGATCCAGGGGCTCCAGTTTCTTCTCGCTGTTCAAAATGTAACAGGGTGTAGGTTAATGGGGTGCCCACGTACACTTTGGGCCGAATTGGCCTGTTATACTGCTGTATGTCTAATTGGATGTGTATAGTTCGAGGCACATGCATTCAGATGTGAACTTGATTCCCCAAGACACCAACATGAGGATTGAGGATCACAGCCACTCTGAGTTAAATGGAATAGATTCTCCATTCAAAATGGTTGTTGTCACCATTCAAAATGTTTGATTTCACTTGCACCACCTCAGTCCCATGAGCTCAACTACCACTCAATGCAGACTGAATGTGTGATTTTGCATAATTTCATTGAATGGCTCTGTCAGAATTCTGCTGTTTTATAATTATCCACCCCCATATAGCGAATCACACCACTTTGCTGCGTAGTCAAAAATCAACACTGGGACCTGACTCCTCCTGCTTCATAATGACTTCACCCATTCAATCGTACCTTGCTGTCAAAACCTGTTGGTGTTCCAAGGAAATGTTGCTGCCAAGCACATACGCTGAAGCTTGGTGGAGACAACACAAAGGGAACTGTGGTTGATGAAATAGGTGAGGCATCTAGTCAAGAAGAAGAAGGAAGCAAGCAGGAAACAGGCAGGGCTCATGAGAAATATATGTTAGCCAGGAAGCAGCTTAAGGAGAGCTCAAAGGGGGCCATAAGAAGGCCTTGGCATGTAGGATTAAAGAGAACCCCATCATTCTATGTGTATGTGAAGAACAGAAGGATGATGAGAATGAAGGTTGGGACACTAAAGGATGCAACATGCCAGGAGGCAGATGAGGTTGGGGAGGTCCTAAATGAGTACTTCGCTTCAGTATTCACCAGAGAAAAGGACCTCGATCAGGGTGAGGTTGGAATAGAACAGGCTTGTGTGCTGGTCACAGTTGAGATTAAGGAAGAGGAAGTGTTAGATCTTCTTCAAAACATTAAGATTGATGTCCCTGTGGCAGGATGCAAATTTCCCCAGGTGGCTGTGGGAAGTGAAGGAAGAGATAGCTAAGGCAGTGGCGATGATCTTTGGTCACAGGGGAGGTGCTGGAGGACTGGAGAACAGATTTATAAAAAGGTAACAAGGAGAATCCTGGGAATTATAGTCCAATGAGTCTTAGGTCCGTGGTGTGCAGACTATTGGAGAATATTCTCAAGGATAAGATCTATGAGCATTTGGAGAAGTACTGTCTACTTGAGGATAGTCAGCATAGCTTTGTGAAGGGAAGATTATGTCTTATGAGCTTAATTGAGTTTTTTGAGAAGGTAATAAATGATATTGAGAGCGTAGGGTGGTAGATGTGGTGTATATTGATTTTAGTAAGGCATTTGATAAGGTCCACCGTGAGAGACTTTTTCAGAAAGACATGGAATCTTGGCTGTGTGGATATTAAAAAAAAAAATTGGCTTGCATGTGGAAAGCAGAGAGTAATAGTGTAAGGTAAGTATTCTGCCTGGAGGACAGTGACTAGTGGAGGGATCTGTTCTGGGACCCCTGCTCTTTGTGGTCTTTTTAAATGACCAAGATGAAGAGGCAGAAGGATGGGTCAGTAAGTTTGCAGATGATGCGAAGGTCGGAGGAGTTGTGGATGGTGCTGAAGGGTATAAAAGAGTTGGGTGAAAAAGTGCTAGATGGATTTCAATCTGGATATGTGTGAGGTGATCCATTTTGGAAGGATAAACCAGAAGGCTGAGGGCAGGGTTAATGGTCAGTTACTTAGGTGTGAAGGTGAACAGAGGGACCTTGGGATCCAAAACCATACATTTCTCAAGGTCGCAGTGTAGGTTGATAGGATAGTTAAGAAAACCTATGGGATGTTGGGCTTCATTAATAGGGGATTGAGTTCAAGATTCAATTTCTTGTCACTGTAATAAAACAGGGTCATATTACATGAATTGCTTTTGCCTGCTGTAAGGCAGACAGATTTGCCATTGGCAAAAATTTCTTGAAGCGCTTCTTCAAGACTCGAGAGGTCATGTGGCAACTCTACAAATCTCTGGTGAGACCACAATTAGGGTACTGTGTTCAGTTCTGGTCGCCTCATTATAGGAAGGATGTGGAAGCTATGGAGAGGGTGCAGAGGAGATTTACCAGGATCTTGCCTGGATCGGAAATGGTCTTGTAAGGCAAGGTTAGCCGAGGTGGAAGGATGAAGGAAGATTTAATAGAGGTCTACAAGATTATGAGAGGCATAGATAGGCTGGACAGCCAGTGCCTTTTTCCCAGGGCAGAAATGGCAAACACCAGAGGACATAGGAATAAAGTGAAGGGAGGAAAGTTTCGGGGAGACATCAGGAGTAAGTATTTTACACAGATTTATGGGTGCCTGGAATGCATTGCTGGGGATGGTGGTGGAGGCTGAAATATTATGGGACATGTAAGAGACTCAGGCATGTGGATGGAAAAAATATAGAGGGTTACAGGGTAGGGAGGGTTTAGTGTATTTTTTTTAAGGAATATATGAGTCAGTACAACATTGAGGGCCAAAGGGCCTGTATTCTGCTGTAGTGTTCGATGTAATTTCTTGGAAGATATTTCAAACAGACTCATGAAAATATTATAGGAGGCAGAGGGACCTTCGCCTGTGCAGTCGTGACCTATAATTGGTCCTCTTTGGTCTGTTTTCTACCCAGAACGAAAGGGCAAGAAGGATAAAATTCAACACCAAAGCTTTAAATTCAGTTTTAAGAATGGCAGCATTTCAGCAAACACCAGAGGACATCAGTACAAATTGAAGGGAGGGAAGTTTAGGGGTAAGTTTCTTTTTACACAGAGAGTTGTGGGTGCCTGGAATGCCTTGCCAGGGATGGTGGTGGAGGCTGAAACATTAGGGGCATTTAAGAGACTCTTAGACCCAGGATGAAAGAAAAATATAGGGTTATGGGGAAGGGAGAGTTTAGTATATTTTTGAAGGAATATATGTGGTGGCACAACGTTGAGAGCTGAAGGACCTGTACTGTGCTGTATTGCTCTATGTTCTATGCAATCTGGCGGCAACTCTGAAATGGAGTCCCATTGAAGTTGATGCAGCAGGATTTCTGAAGTGGAGGACAACAGGCTTCCACATTCTGCCATCAGCAGCGTTTAACTGTGTCAGATTTAAGATTCAGTCTGTTTATTTTATATTTTAAACAAGTAGCTAAACTTCATCCTTAATGATATTAATTTGAGGGTTATTATTTGTTTGCAGCTGAAACAGGAATCTCTCAGACCAGTATCATTTACCCATGCATTATCTAGAAAGAGTGCATGAAGTGAAACACAAATTTCACCAAGTTGACAGCAAGATTTGATATTTCTTTATTGTCAATGTAATGGGCCCAGAGGATCCTGAAACCCAGCAGCAATTGAAATTCACGAAGACAAATGGTTACTAAAACAAAACATGTTAAACATGAAAACAGGATCAAACTTTAACTTATTACTATTAACTTAACCCCCTTCTAATTCTCAGTGCTCATGTATATAATGTTATAAGTTCAGAAAAGTTCTTTGATTCACAGTCCAATCTCACTCCTCCAAGTTCACTGGTATCAGGCAATTCTTAGACTGTGCACAGAATTGAACCTTTATGGATCTTCACCAGGCTTTGGTGCTTGAAAGGTAAATGGTTACCACTCAGGAAGGTTTTCAGAGAGATTTGTTACTCGTTGGACACAAACTGATTCCTTCCAATCAGCCACTTCAGTGTCTTGCTGAAGAAACTTGCCCCATCAGGGTTTTCCAGATGATAACCTCTTCCTTTCAGGTCACCACAAAGTTCCTTTTTGTTTCCCTTATTTCAAATGAAACATTATACAGCCAGGACCTAATCTTCTGAGTCGATTCATCTGTTGCTTTCCAAAACAATAATCCATTACTCTACAGCTTATCCAAATTAACACCTATTTGTGAAGTTTCTATAGGCATTCTTCAAAATTTTGCAAAGGTACTTGGAGCCTGGACTGTTTGGCTTGAGCCGAGCTCCAGCATTTTAAATGAGAACTGTTTTGAAGTGTTTGTCTCTGTGTGCGACCTAACTAAAAACCCCACAATTTATCTCCTCTAAAACCTACCTGTATACAATATAAAATATAACATAATCTGTCACAAAAAATGTAAAATACGTGAAATGCGTCAACTTTTGCCCGCCACAAAGGCAAACAAAGACTTGCCATTAGCATTGCCTGAGCCACCCAAAGTAAGAGAAGGAGCAGGAAAAGAGACCCGTGGATTTTCCTCCGTTGCTGCCGCAACCCCGTGGACTCCTGTTCTATCCATTGGCACCTTGAACTTCAAATTCAAATGTCCAATATGATCAGGAAGATTTCAGAATCTGAGGCCCTTTGGGAGCCATTCTTGTCCTCATCACCCTTTTGAATTCTGGTTCCCAACAGCCTGCCTGGGTCCTTCAGCCACCAAGTCTCTAGCTGGTCCGCTGCTAGAGTCACGTTACTGTGGCATCGTCTCCCCAGCTTCTCCTTCTCAGAGGCAGGTGTTTTCCTCCCCATCCACCCCGTTTCTGGTGCGCGGTCACAGTTGACTGCACCACCCCCTCCCCCAAAGTCTGCAACTCCTCGTGATACACTGACCAGCACAGGAACCGCCACCTTAAGCACCGGCCTCGGTGGTTGCAGGATGTAAAAAAAAAAATCGTCATCAACTCCTCCGACACACTGTCGGCATCACAGCTAGTCACTAGGACCCTGTGGTGCAGCCCTCCCCCAGGTCCACAAGCACCACAGTTATATTTTTGCAGCCACGCAAAAGCACTATTAACAGCCATAAAATCTTTCGCGATTAAAGGATTTTAAATTTCTTGAATAAAAGTAGAAAATCCGAATAATATTCAGAAGGTAAAACAAATTGTCTCTGCTTTTGCTTTATTTCCTCCGGCCTGGACCTTTTAACTTTAACTTCCGATTAAGATGTTTGCATTGCTTTGCACTGATTTGTCATTGATAGCAAATGGTCCCCTTAGTTGCAGTAGTTCTATTAAACTAATCCCTCTGGCGCAGTTGTATTAGACACAGAGCAATCTGAGAACGATTTCAAAGACGACCAGGATGATTCCACCTTGGTAATGGGGTTTTCGTGTGACTGCCTCCACCATGTAAGACAGGTCGAATGTGGCCTGAATCAGCTTACAACTATGAATTGATGCCAATAATTTCATTTACAACCCACAAACCTGTGCCACTTGACATGACATGAAGGACTGTGCTGGAACCACTGTCGCTATGACCACCGTCTGCATGAAAGTAATGTATGGGCTGGCCTGCCCCTGTACCTGTGACTCCCTGAACCCCTCCTTCAGTACCTGCCCTAGAACTGGGTCAGCAACATGTGAGATGTGCTGATATCCAATAGTGATTAAAGCCTATTAATCCAACTTTCAGTCTAATGTGGCTTAATCAGTGGTGCAACAAGGACCTTCACCTGTTCTGGTTCAATTGCTCATTCTCCCTCGTATTTAATGCATTGGGTGTATTACAGGGATTGATCGATTCTTGATTAACCAGGGCATCAAAAGTTCGGGGGAGAAGGCTGGGCAGTGGGGAAAATGGATCAGCTCATGATTGAATGGTAGGGCAGACTCGATGTCTTATATGAGACCTTGTTTGGGCTGGATAACGATGGTCTATCAATGGTATTGGCACCAATGGAAAGCAGAGATGTGCCAGGCTATTCACCCAATAGCTTCACATTCTACAGAGCTACTTCTGCACTCTCAGTGCCAGCAAAGTGTGGTCTACATTGGGGAAGGATTGAGTGACTACTTTCCTACACTTTGAGCTCTGATACACAAAGGTGAGCAGCTTGTTACCCAGTCTTTTGATGGAAGCTATACCTGCCACCATGGATATGTGACAGCATCTGCCAGTTGCTTTACCATGCTGAGCTCCACAGGGTATTGGGGGAGGTGGCCGCTAAATCCGTTATTTGAAAGAGTCCAGTGGAAAGCAGGTTTCCACTGGACTCCGTCTTGCTGCTCGTCATGAAGCACAGGCATTCCAAGCATTGGCAAATATGTCCATCAGTGTTTACTTGCAGCTTGAACCAATGGAGTTCTCGACAGTAAAAAAAAAAACTGCACCTTCTTTGCAGTGCCCATCCTGACTTCAGCAGATCTGTGCCTGGTTTCTAAATACATGTATCTCCCCTCACTATCCCAATATGCCTGTATATTGACTGCCGTCAAACTGGAGTCTGTTGGTGATAGTTTCCAGGGTGCAGTGCTGCCAGATCCCACTGGATTGCTGCTCCGGCACCTCTATTTATATAAAAAAAACCCACTGCAGTGAACAAAATTAAAAGGAAAGGCTCTCCTATTTATAGGATGGTGATGTTAAGTGGCCCCCCGATAAACTTTTCTGGTTTTTTTATTTGTTTTGGTTCTGCGCCAGGCATTTCTAAAGAGGGAATCGGAGATATTTTGTTTAATATTTATACACCGTCAGCGTGCAGCAAGTAGAGAATGGGTGCGAACCACCACCTCCTTTGTAGCTCTGATTTTGAAGTAAGCTCTGAAGTAAGTCTTTGTTGTCCCTTTGGTTTAATCACACTGAAACAAGCTCGGCAATTCGTCTTCTGAAAGACTCGCGGCCCTCAACGATCACTCAAGCTATCTTCGGACTTGGCGCTGGATTGCTCTTAACCCACGTTGCAAAGGTGATTAACTCGTGATGTTTCAGGAGCTGATGTTGAGAAACAAAGATGAAATTGGCGGAAATCTCAGGTCTGGTGTTTATCGCTGACCTGTTCCTGGGGCATTCCTGAGGAGTTGATGGTAGTTTTCCTTCTGTTTCAGATTGAACAAATCACAAAGGCGAGCGGAGCATTTTAAAACGAGGACATTTAAAACAAAAATGACAATGAAATTGAGCTTGTGAAAGCAAGTCTTTGCTTTTGGGCATTTTGGGATCTATAAGGCTTTTTTACAGTGGTCTGAAGCCACTGTTCATTAGGGAGTGAAAATGCATACCTCATTATCTTGGGCTCTTGCCTTCTCCTCAATCGATAGGAACATATTTCTCCTGTTTCTTTCATTTTATAAAAGAATAATGCAGTGGCACTGGTTTAAACTAAAGTTGGGTTGCCTTCCTTCAAGGAATAGTTAATATGCCAGACTGTCAATTCTTTCCAGTTTCTAAAGAGAGCTTCTCTATTCCAAAATTATGGGATGTAAGTTAAACCAGTAGGTGATTCAGTGAGAGAAGTTCATGGAATTAATAATTTTCGATCATTGATGGTTTACAGTAGATCATCTGTAAATCAAAAGGATCTTGGCTGAATGTCCCTTCCAACTAGAACAACAAATTTGTAAAATAGGCCGTGTTCTGGGCACCAGGTGGGTAGCTAGCTCGTTTCGAACAGTTTCAACAGTGCGGCAAAATTATGAACCACTGTGTTTTCACTTTGAAAAAGCAATGAAGGATGAAACGATCTGGGCGTGACAGAAAAACCAATGAACAGTTTCTATAGGACTTAACTCTAATGTATGACAGGTTGCATGAACTTGGTTTACTGTCAGAGTGTTTACAGAAACTCACTACTACGATTGTTTATGCAGACCGAGTGATCCAACAGAGCATAAGATCACCCACCATATGGACTGAAACCTGGTACAAAAACTCGATTAGCTCAAGAGGACATTGAAAAAGGGAAGTTTGGGGAAATTACCTAAACAAGCAACAACAAAACTGTCTCCATTAATTATCTACAGTTTCTTACTAGCTGCAATATCATCTCTCTCTCTCTCTGTTAGAGGTTCAAGTTTTCTTCTTCCTCTGTAATAAATACCTTCAGAGATTATGAGGAGGATCATGGATACCACATCCCCCCAAGATTTCCACCCATTACTGAGCTGTTCACGTTATTTCTATTAGTTACTGTTGATTGTGAGGGGGGGGGGTGGGGGATTTAGTCACACGAACTTGATAATAACAACACCTTCAAGAATTCTCAAAAAATAACACGGACCTTCTCTAGTTCAGTGGAATCCTGAGCCATATTCCACATCATGGCTGTGGTACCACAGATTAGCAGATGATACCAGGACAAGAGTTGCTTCAGACCCATGAAAACATATTATGTCTGACCCTTTGTGGACATTTTTTTGAAACTTCTCATTGGTGGTGGCATTTGGAAAGTAGGTAATTATTTTAAATTAGTAAAATACATGATTGCCATCTTTTTCTTGTTGATAATTATATTTTATGATAATTAGTGAGTCCAACCATCATATTATTAAATTAGGTATGATATGTTTTATTGTACCAGTTATACACGGAAATATAGAGATAGGCTATAATCTTAACTATCACAATATTTCTGTGGAGCTCTGGAATTCCTAATATTTTTTTCATATTGGATTAGTGCTTGACGTTATAAGAACCCCTATTCATAACCCTAACCCTAACCCTAACCTAACCCTATGTTACACCAACTCCCTTGCCCCGTTCATGTAATGAGGAGGTACACACATTGGTGTGACCTATGCAGAGAGAGGATGTAGGGAATGGTAGGCATTTTGTCAGCTCCGGCACCTAAAAAAAAATTAGCACTGGTCCTGACCAAATTCTACTCTTACTCAATTCTAATGGCAACAAACCATTTGATCATTTCTGTCACGGCTGTGTTTCCTACGTTGCTCCCTCACACTAATGAAAGGTTCGGCATTGCTTTAAGTTCTATCTCCTTCTATAAATGCCTGACTCTGGGGCTTACTTTGTTTTGACCGTGGCTCCATACCCGAAATGTGAGCTCATTTCTTTTCTGCACAGATGGTGCTGAGCAGGCTGAGTGTCGCCAGCAGTATCTGCGTTTGTTCCATAGTATCTTTTCCTGGTTATCCAGAAACTAACTTGGCTGAAGCCTGCTAAACAATGGCATTTAATTTCACATTGTGCTTGACCCAAACATCATGCCAACATGTGCTACTCTCCCGATTGGTAAAGGAGCGGGCAAGATCCCCCTCACCAAAGCAGGATTTCTGGGTTGGATCCTAAAGTCTTCGTGCTTAAAAAGGGTCTGAAATATTTGACGTCTTTTTCCTTGTCTGAAATATGAATTCTGCCACTGGGACTTGATGGAATGCAGAGCACGAGTTATAGTTTACATTTAGTGCCAGTCGCATTAAGGCTCCCTATCTCTGAATTTATGCTCCATCAGGAGAAAACTGCACCATGTCTTTACAATAATTAAATACATTTTCAGTTTTAATGATGGAATGTAAATTATATTGTTAAAATTGGTGCAAAGCAGGGTGATTGTAAAAAGTTAAAGATGCCTGTTTTGGCTGCTGCCATTTTGGATTAGGTGCGGTGGCATTTGAAAACATCTTCCAATAATCTGTCACATAACAAAGTACAAAATAAGTTTCTAAAATAACTCAAAGGCTCCTATGCTAAAAGAGAACCTCCTCAATCATATAGCATAATGTAACTTGAGCAAAACCATTTTTACATCTGTTGTCAGTTAGGAGATTTGCTCTGTTACTATTTTTCTTTTGACAGTTAAGAAGGATGGTGTTTCTGTTCACGTCTCGATAGCAAAGAGCATGAGGCAAGATCTATTCACAATTTAGATTGGCCTCCCACTGGGGAAGGCAATTTAAATTGGATCAAATTTGCACGCAGAATTTTTTAAAAAATAACGTTTGTGTTTTGGAGATTTGAACTGCATAAATATCAGACCAATCAGAGCTTCTTGCATCTCCAGAAAACTTGCAAGCTATTGCAAAATGTTCACCTTCAACGACTGATGAATTTCAATGCATTTTCTCAAACCAAAAAAATATTGAAAGATAGAATCATACTAAGTACATGGTTATTGAACCACTGCAGAAAATGTATTTATTGTACTATATATTCACGGAATATTATATCCTTTCCAAGCAGTCTTGGGCCTACCGACAGCATAAGATGCAAGTGGAAGAACTTAGTAAAGCGTATTCCTTATCTGTAAACCACTTCCTTCCAGATAAGGAAAGGCAGTGATTGTGTAAGTTTCTGGAATTGTCAGAAATGCTTTAGGCCACGTGGATCAAATAAAGTTTGCATGCCACTGCACATTCTTCCCATATCCAGGGGATCACTAGGCCAGCACTCTCTTCTAAATGACAAAATGGAGCCTCACGCTGGCACTGAATTTGATCCGGAGAATGTCTTGTGCATGGGTAAAGTCACTGTGGTCGAGCAATTTGTACCAACTGATAAAACCCGGGTCTGAAATGTGTTTCCAAAACTGCCAATCTCTGAATGAATATTAAATTGCAAGAAATAATTTGAATGAATATGTTTCTGTCAAGGGAAATTTCCTAATTCCTGACTTGCTGAATTTCTGCTGTCTTAGGTAGAAAAAAAATAGAAAGGCAGGGTACTTTTAAAATGACAAAAGAGTGAAAGGCATTGGTATTCAAAGATACCTGGGTGCCCTTAACATGAATCACTGAAAGTTAATGTGTCGGCTCAGCAGGCAATTAGGGAGGCAAACTGTATGGCCTTTAATACAAAAGAATTTGACCATCAGAGTGGAGACGTCTTGCTCCAATTATCTCATTCCCCAGTGAAACAGTATATGAATATTATGTACAGGTCTAGTCTCCCTAGCTGAGAATGATATACTTTCAATTTAAACAATACAGCAAAGGTTAGAAGATTGATTCCTGAGATCATGAGTTTGTCAAATCTAGTTGTCAGGACTTTTGGAAGAATAAGAAACATCTAAAATTCTTAAGGGGCTTGACACGGTGGTTGTAGAGTTGATTATTCCAGTGGCTGGGGTGTCTAAAGGGGTCACTGTCTCAAAATAAAGGTTTAACGCTCTCTGAAAGAAGATGAGAAGAAATTTATTCACCAAGAGAGTGGTAAATCTTTGGAATTCTCTGTTCTGGTCCGGTTAGACAGCATCTTTTAGAACTACCTGTTATTGAACTTACTCCTTTCATGACAGTGTGCAGGCCATCGACAGAGTCAATGGCTTCACACTGGAACCCATCTCAATTCAGGTTGGTGTCAAGCAAGTCAGTGTCACTGCAGTGTTGCACCTCACCTCCCAGCTTGGGGGTGTGATGCAGAAACCATCACTATAATGTTGCCCCCCCCAGTTCAAAACCAAAATCACCCAACTTTGGGAGCGAAGGTGTACAACATATTCACTTCGTGCACGTGTGCATGTTTACAGGCTGAGTTGACTCGGGCACTGAAGCTTGTAAGAGCGTGAGCCTTCCACCCTCGATCAGCTCTCACTGTATGACACCACCCTCTGACAAGAAAGGTTCACGCAAAGACTCCAGGAGAACATGGACCTCTTCCCACGTGTCAGGAGCTGCCTCTCGGCAAAAACAGACATTGATGATGAAATTCTCCATCACCTTTAGTACATCAACACAGCCAATGGACCAAAGAAGAGAAGGGTGTTTGAAGATCAAACCTGATGTAAATAGCTTATTGGGACAAGAATTACCTACAGCACCTCAAGGCACTAATGTGATACTGTCTCCAGATCCTTAACCCCCTATTCCCTACCTGTGCTCCTCCCCCCCCCCCCCCCACCACCCCACCATTTTGTTCGAGCAACTGCCTACATTTTGCTCATACTTTGGTAAAGCCCAAAACATTGGTTATGTATCTTTTACCTTTGCTACTGTTTGACCTGCTGAGTTTTCCCAGCATGGTTTCTTGACATGATTTGTGTAATTGACACCAGACATTTGATGCTCTATTCTAAGCCTTGTCACAGGAAGACATTATCAAACAGATGGAGGAAAAGATTCCAGGATGTTCTCCAAGCATCGATGAATGTTCTCAGTGACTCCTTGGAATATCTGGCCTGTGATTTCTCAGGGTAGAAAAGGAGCTTTCAGGATGTTGTTGAGAACCTTCAATCCATACACTGGGAACAGATGGAAATCCAGCATCAACAACAGAGGTAATGTCCCACCTCACAAGCTTTCGGACAAGTCCTCCCAACCCAATTGGGAACCTCTCTCCCATCTGTGGCAGAGTAGACAGTTCCCACTTAGGCATCCTCAGTCATGGACCAGGGCCAGCGCAGTGGTTTGCATGACGCTACTACACACTAAAGACCCGGATCCAATGCTGTCTGTCAGGAGAATGTACCTTCTCCCCGTGTCTGAATGGGATTCCTCTGGGTGCTACAATTTCCTCCCATCCTTCAAAATATATGGGGGTTGTAGATCATTTGGTTGCATGCGCTTATGGATTGGAAGGACCTGTTTACCGTACCGTTTGCCTAAATTTTAAAATCTATAAATATTACATTAAAAATGTAAATTTAACCTCTGAGACCACAAAGTGGCACAATTAGCGTAGCAGTTAGAGCGACACTGTCGCAGCGCCAAGCAGGCGCATCCATAAGGAGTTTGTATGTTCTCCTTGTGTTTGCATGGGTTTCCTCTGGGTGCTCCGGTTTCCTCTCACCCTTCAAAATATACCGGGATGCAAGTTGATTGGTGGTGCCAGCTCGTGGGATGGAAAGGTCTGTTACCGTGTTGCATGTCTGCATTTTAGAAAAAAAACAAGTGGAAGCAAGTAATCCACAATCCCGAGAGACCTCCAAAGAAAAGGTCACTAGAAACAAGGTCAGTATTGAACATGGTATTCACACGAAAGATCAGCCATAATCTCATGGAGTTCCAAAGCAGGAACACGGAACAGAATGGCCTACTCCCACATTTTCCATTCTGTGAACTTGTGCTTTCTTCCCCTCCTTTCGAGAAAATTCACGGGCCTTAGTCGAAGATGTATGTCTGTGAGCATCACAAGCTTGTTAGTAAGAACAGACTGCTACTGGTGTAAGGTCCTGAGTATGCCCTACTTTGTCCCCCACAGAAGGTAAATCATAAATATATCCCTCCGGCGTGCGTCACTTTGTGATATTGTTTTCACCTGTGCGTGATGCAAGGCAGTTTCTGTGAAGTAATGTGACAGCTTTCTGGTAGGGTTAGACAAGAAAAATTATGTCCTGTTATAAAAAAGTGGACTTTAAACACAACAACAACAGCTGTAGCCCACAGTTCTCCACATAAATCACAGGCACAAATCTGGGGATGGTGGCGGTGAAGGGATCAGTGCTTTCTGAAACACGGTGACACTGTCTAGCAGAAAGGCAAACTCTGCTGTAGCGCAAAAGAAACTCTCAGTGCAAGATTTTACAAAACAATTTTGAAACAAAATGCTTCTTTAATTTGAAGAGTGTAAAAGAAAAACCTGGAATGTTTTACAGCGACTGAAATATTTCCTGCACAAATCTGCTCCCATTCTCCTCTCCCATCCACCCCCAAACCAAGAGCGTTTAAGGGTTTGGAACAGTCCAGGTTCTGAGAAATCTGAGTGTGAAATCTCGTTAGCTCAGGATTCAATTTCAAGTTTCGTTTGTGGGCGCCAGATATCTCAGCATTGGGGCAGATCCAGAGTTTATTTAAAAAGTCAACGTAAATCCAATTCCACTGCACTGACATGTTTAAATTGTAATTTTATGAAGTTTTATATCATTTTTCATCAAGCACATTGAGAATACCAACAGATTTAAAATATTTTCTTTTGACAACTCTGCACTTACATACCACCTTAAAATCTCTTCATTTGGATGATCATTTTTCATATTGTCTTGCTATTGTTTGATTGATTAAATTGCAGTCCCAGTATCTAGTCAGAGGAAAAAGTGACTTGAAGGTTTTAAAGCTCAGTTTGCAGTAAGCGCATTGTTTATTTTCAGGAATCGTGCAGTTATACTTGCTGTGGGTGTACAAGGTCACCGTGAATGCAACTTCTCATATAGGGGACTTAACTGCCCATGAAATCCAGTAACAGAAGGTACTCGGTCATCTGGACCTCCATGCCACTGATCACACTGGATAATGAAGATCTTGCTTCCTTAACACTCTTGGCTGTTTTTTTATATAGATATTAGGCTACTGATCGTGAAAATCAACTTAATATTTTCCTATCGTCTACTGTTTTATTTAGATATAACCTATTTTTGAGAATTCCTGTCATATTTTAAGTCTACTTCAAGCATACAAGACCATACCATTGAAAATTCATTTTCTTCATTGGCACTTGGACCTCTTCCCCGCTGATCTTGGTGCCGTCAGTGATGAACATGGTGAGAGGTTCCACCAGGATATTCTGACAGTGGAGAAGGGCTGGTCCGCTATTGTTGGACACTGACACGAGAGGCATCGGATGCTGAATACAAATGCAAATCACCGGCAGAACATTTTTAGGTCAGTTGAACTAATACGATTTGTCAGCGTCATTAAAGGATTAAACACACTAAAGTCAATAAAAGTGTCCCTCCAAGTTCCTACGTGATTCAGCAAATCTGAGACTATCTTTGTGTCCAGCTTGAGGTTGTCTATCATACTCCCCAATTTTTTTTCAAAAAGTAAACTTTTTGGAAACATTTTGTTTTCCAGTATAGTTTGATGTTTGTTGGGTTCAATTGCTTTGTCTCAGGCAGTAGGTTAAGACAGGGAATTGTCATGCTCACTGTCTTGGAAATGATGCTGATGCCAGAGGGTTTCAGAAGCTCATAAAAATGCAGAATAACTCCCCTTGATTACCTCCTCAGCTTGCCTCCTATATAACCAAGGTTTCCTGTATCCCATTCTTGGCGTCAGTTGTGCAACTGTAGATTCAATTTCACATGGAGAAGGAAGTTGCGTAGCTATTAGCATTTGTCGTTGTTGAGGCCAATGTGGGATCTGTAGAGTTTGCCACAGGTGGAGCAGGGGTGCCTGGCGGTGTGAACATCAAGCCCAATCTGAATTTGATTGAATCTGATCCTGGACTTCCTCATCAGAAGACCAGTCAGTGCGGATTGGTAACAACATCTCCTCCTTACTGACAATCAACACACTCCCTGGGGTGCTCTCCTTCCACCATACATGCTGAGTTCTTGCAGTCTCCTGACACATGAGGGCTTCTATACCTTCTTCATAATGAATGGTCATTGCCCTTGGGCTTCCCGGAGTCGGTGAGATTGATGCAATTATCTAATCCACTGGGTAATCTCTTCCTTTGACAAAAGGTTGAACAGACCTTTGATGTCTGGAGAGGGAATGATATCAACTCCCAATGGGCTGACTGTAATGTGGAGTTCATGGTTGAGGATAATTGCCAGTCTTTGGTTCACTTATGCTGCCAATGGACTTTCAGAACAATTTCAATTTTTGGATCTTCAGTGGCGAGCAATGTGAATGAAGACTCCATAATCTGTTTCAAGTTTTTTGCACAGTTGGTTCACCCGCAGGTCAGGATGACTCTCATCACCTTGAAAGGATCCATGGATCAGTGGAAGGTGAAATGATTGGCATGGGAATTTACAGCTAGGTCCTTTCAATTAATTTGGATCAGTAGAGGATTAACTATCACCTGGGTCCCTAGGTTGAGCTTTAGTAAGGCTCCCCCTGACCTTGGTCCCCCCTCACGTATTTTAAATTTATCCGCTGGGTATGTACTCAGAGTGTGCGTGTATACACTGTGCTTGGCGTTGGCAGGATAGAATTGATGGGCGTGGCGGTTGGCAATAGCCCAGTGTAGAGGGGTACATGAGGAGGGGAGGTGTTGGGCCAGTAGTGGGGTGTCTTGGTGCCACCTGCTGGTAGGGGTGGTGGGGACTTCATCATCAGTTCCCTGCTGCACAACAACCCCCACGCCCACCCCCCTCCAGGGTTTTACCAGCCAACCGCCCCGCCTTTACTGCTTCCTGAATTGTTTTCAATTCATACTTTTCTTTTCACCACGGCCTTGGCCCACGGAGACAGTGAACCGCGGAAATATCGGACTGCGACCCATACTTACATTCTTCTGAGTTTTCCTCCATCATGTGGATGGTTGTTTTCTCCCACCCGCCCCCAGTCTTGGTTTATCCGTTTCAATGAGCCTACAGTCAGTGCCAGATTAACGTCGAAGTCATGGGCTCGAAGAAACTTGAGCAAGAACTCATCCCCCAAACCCAGCGGCCAACTCTGTCTCTGCTTCAGCACCCGGACCCTGAGCTGCGACACGGAGTCTGGGTGAACCTCACTGCCCCCGGGGTCTCCTCCAGCAGCTCACACACTGTTGACATGGTGGGGTGTGGCAAACACTCAGAGCAAGTTCAGAGTGTTGGTCACATCCTCCCACCCCCACCATGTCGGCAGAGTGCGTGCCGCAGGAAGAGACCCCAGGTGCTCAGCGGCGGTGAAGACGCTGCCTCCAGATGCTCTGCGTGAGCTGCTTTAATTCAACACCTACCCCTCCAACTTCCCACCAAACGATTAGATTTTTAAGGTCTCCCTGACCGAATTGGATGTTAAAAATTGAGTCGTTTTCTTTGGGAAGGTGGAGGATTGCACATGCTACTGCCGCCGCCAGCCCCCAGACACCACTGTGCGCATCACCCCGGCAACGGCGCAACGCTGACTCTGGCCCACAGCCACCGGCTTCAGAAGTTCAATAAGTGTGAAACAATAGGTGAGACCTGGCTACCCTTTACTGAGTTCCTAGGAGCTCTAGCCCCCTTACCTTCTGGGCCCCTAGGTTTCAGCCTACTCGGCCTAATGCCACTGATTTGGATGATGTAGTGAATGAGACTGCGCAAGTTCTGGGAAAGGATGAAGTAAATCTAATCGTCAGTTGTCTACAGAATGCGGTGAATCAGAATCCGGTTTATTACCATGAACGTGTGTCATGAAATTTGTCGTTTGCAGCAGAGGTATTGAGCAGAACAAGGTGCAAAAATTAATACAAATTACAATTTAGTGAATTCATGATGTTAAAAAAGTAAATAACTACAGTAAAAAAGAAAAAGTGACGTAGTGTCCATAGGTTCACTGCTCATTCAGAAATCTGATGGCAGAAGGGAAGAAGCTGTTTTTGCAAAATTAAGTGTGTGTCTTCAGTCTCCTGTACCTCCTTCCTGATGGAAGCAGTGAGAAAAGGGCATGACCTGGAGGGTGAGAATCCTTGATGATAGAATCTGCTTTCTTGAGGCACCGATTCTTAATGGAGTGATGACTCGTGCCCATGATGGTGCTGGCCAAGTTTACAACTCTCTGTAGCACATTCTGCCCTGTGCATTGGCACATCCATGCCCGACAGTAATGCAACCAGTCAGAATGGTCTCCAGGGTAGATCTATAGAAATTTGCAAGTGACTTCGGTGACATAGCAAATCTCCTCAAACACCTAATGAAATATTGCCATTGGCATTCCTTCTTCATGTTTGCATTGACATGATGGTCCCAGAATAGATCTTCAGAAATGTTGACAGCCAGGAATCTGGTCCCTCGATGAGGAATGGCTTGTGTTTTCTTGGCTTTCCCTTGAAGCCTATGATTAGCTCCTTAGTTTTACTGATGATGAGTTCAAGATTGTGTTCTGACACCACTCAACGAGCTGATCTATCTCCCTCCTGTGGGCTTCCTCATTGCCATCTGCAATTCTGCTGACAACTGTGATGTAACCCGCAAATTTGTAGATGTCATTTGACTTGTGCCTAGCCACACAGTCATGGGTGTCGAGTGAGTAGAACAGAGGGCTAAGCACGCATCCTTGAGGTGGCTGATTGTCAGTGAGGAGGAAATGTTGTTGGGAATCCTCAGTGACTGTGGTCTTCCAGTTAGGAAGTCAAAGATCAAATTCAATCGAGTTCCAATTGGGTGTTTGATGCCAGAAGTAGGTGGGAAGGGACTATGTTGTGCTGAGGAGATTTTGAAGATCTCTATGGGCTTGTGCTTGAAAATGTCAACTCAGTAGCTTGAGTAAAACAAAGGAGATTAAAAACAGTTAAGGCTCAATTGAAGAACCATGGAAATAATCCAGAGGAACAAGGTCAGAGGCAATGACTTTTTATATTCAACTTGAACAAGATGAAAGAGAAAAAGTACTGTATTAATTTAATTTAATCAAACAGTGTCAGGCCATTTCGGCCCACAAGTCTGTGCCACCCATTAACCTACACCCCTGTACGTTTTAGAATGGTGGGAGGAGAAATCCCACACAGACACAGGGAAAACCTACAAACTCCTTACAGACAGCGTGGGATTTGAACCTTGGTCCGGTCCCGATCACTGGCGCTGTAAAGGCGTTGCACCAACTGTGCCACTGCATCAAGATGGAAAATCAAAATACAAGCCGGAGTGTGATCGGACGCATGAACAGAGGAGGTTGAAGAGAGGATATGATATGATTGCATTTATGGCATTTAGTGCAAGATAAAACGGCATATAAATGATCATCATAATGTAATTAATGATTACATTAGATTCTGTCTTACCCTTGCTGTGCAGAAACTTGTAATGCAAAGTATGTGTGTTTACACAGTCAAGCATGTTAGTTCTGTCTGAGATCTGTTTGAAAACTGATCCATGAAAACTATCAGGGATTACAAAAGTAACGTTAAGTCAGTTTCTAGAGGTGTTCGTCGCCAAGGAATTTTTTTTTAATTATGTCTGATTAAATTTCTCTTAATGATTATTTAAGTGTATATTTTCACTGGTATTAACAGTTAATTGAAGGAATAATTTAATATGTGCAGATGGTTATAGGTTTACAGGGGTTGGTATTTTTTGTTTAAGTCATAGTTTACATGAATGTGAGTGCACCTTTAAGAATTGCGCCCAGTGTGTGGTAAGTTTCATACATTGTTGTACCAGCAACTGATGTTAGTTGAATGTTGATTGTCTTCAATAAAAGATGTTTCTTTGGCAGTTGTATCTTTATTGCATGCCTGAACGAACAACATAACAAAAGAGTTCATTGGATGCTAAAATCTGAAGTAAATTTATAGACTGTCTAAATTGGAACAATTCTCTCATATATTCAAAAGAGTAATTTTGGGCAGATTGAATCTGTTTTTAAGGAAATGGAATGTGTGGTCTCAGCATTTTTGTCTAGTGCATGCTACAGATGTGCAAGGCTATGATGGTGAACTAAACTACCTTCAGTTTATTGGTTTAGAGTGGCTGCAATCAGAAAGAAGTCGCAGGCACAAAAATTGTTCACGTGTGATCTCCTGAGATATTACAGTTTTATTTCTTCCTGAACTTGGTGTCTTTTCATCTATGTTACGCCTGCTTTAAGAGTTTATTCATGATAATTTTTAATTCCCCCTCCATTAATCATTGGATAATTAGTTTCCATTATCCCCTAACTTGGACTGAAATGGATGGACAATTGCCTGTATTTTGGATGTCATTTTGGGCCTTGGATAAACTAAAATCCAATTCTGAAACCCAGTTTTTTTGTGGTCTGATTTATTCATCAATATCCCTGGTGGTCAGGAAGGAGCACCATCAGTCCAAGGCATCTGTTTTCCCTTCAGCATAAAAGGCTTCCCAACTGATGCATTCATTTTATCAGGCTGTCTCAAGAGGTTCGTTCACCCCACCAAGCACCTTGTGTAATAAATTGCAAAATTCTTTTACGGGAATTTAGTCCTTCAATTTAAGGACATGAAAAGCACAAAGCTGGATATTCTTTTAAGTTTTGCGCCAGGTCAGTATAAACTGAAATTGGAGATGCTAAATCCAAATTAATATATATTGCATAAATGGCTTGGGGCAGTACTTAAGAGTTGGTAACATTGAGTAGGAATGGAAGCCTGCAAACCTGCAGTACCTCTTGATCATTTCAAGGTAAAAAATAACTATTCTTTTATAAGGATCAAACGCTAATGGGTATTTTTTTTTCCTACAGGCCTATTATTGAAAATGTGTTGGAAACCTGTCTGAAAAATCTATTCAAAAGTCCTGGGGGAATGCTACATTGTTGGAGATGCCATCTTACAGATGAAATGCTAAATGAAGCCTCTGTTTGGGAAAGGACATGAAATACTGTATGGGCCTATTCTGAAGGGATCCCTGGTGTGCTGGAAAATACATGTCCTACTATCAACATCACTGAGATCCATTAGAGTGGTAAGTGGGCCTTTCATGTGTTGAAGAGGCACAGTGCAGGGATTGCATTAGTCGTGCAGAAAGTCTATTCCTGTATAATTTCCTCCAGTGCAGTGGTTCTCAACCTTTCTCGGTCTTAGGCCCACCTGGCCTAACATGCCATGGCCCACTAGTGGTGATGACTGAGCAATATTTTCAAATCAAAAGCAGTTCTGTTTTTTTAAAAAAAACAACCCACATCTTTATATAATTTAAAGTATTTTTTTTAACATTTTTTAAGGTCCACATGGACACACATCATGGCCCACTTTTAGAGAACCACTGCTCTGGTGGGAGTTTACTGGACAGTAAAGATGCATTCATTAGGATGCTCTTTATTGACCACAGTTCAGCATTTACCACTATTTTCCCTTCAAAACTGATCAGCAAACTCCAAGACCTGGGACTCAACACTCCACTGTGTAATTGGATCTTCTCACCTCCAGCCCACAATCAGTGAGGATCGGTAAGAAATTCTCAACAATCCCCCATCACGACTGGAGTAGCACAAGGCTGTATTTTTAGCCCCCTGCTCTACTCACTTTATTCCTACGATTGTGTAGCTTAGTATGACATTAACACCATCTACAAATTTTCCAATGATACCATGGTAGTGGGTTGTATAAAGGAAGGGGATGCATCAGCATACAGGAGGGAGATTGAAAACTTGACTGAATGGTGCACCAACAACAACCTTGCACTCAATGTCACCAAAACTAAGGAGCTGATTGTTAACTTGAGGGAGGGAAAGCCAGAGGAATACAATCCAGAGAACACTGGAGAATCAGAGGTGGAGAGGATGAGCAAATTTAAGTTTTTGAGAGTCATTATCTCAGAGGATCTTTCCTGGATCTAACACATGAATGGCATCATGAAGAAAGCACTTCTACTTCCTCAGGAGTTTGCAGAAGTTTGGTATGACACCAGAAACCCTGGCAAATTTCTACAGAGGAATGTTGGAAAGTGTGCTGACCAGCTGATATGGGGACACCAATAACCCCCCCCCCCCCCCAGTGTAAAGCCCTCCAAAAGATAATGGGTACAGTCCAGGACATTACAGGCAAAACCCTCCCCACTTTTGAGAACATCTACAAGGAACACGCAGCAATCATAAAGAATCCACATCACCAGCACATGCTCTGTTCTTCCTGTTACCATCAGGAAAGAGGTCTAGGTGCCACAAGACTTGCATCACTGGGTTTAGGAACAGCTGCTACCCTCCACCATCAGACTCCTCAATGACAAACTCAGTCAGGGACTCATTTAAGGACTCTTCTGCACTTCATGATTTTTTTTATTTATTCTCTGTGTATTGCACAGTCAATTTGTTTATATTTGTTACCTGTTTACAATTTTTCAAAAAATTTACATGTATACGCTGTGTACAGTCTTTTTGCATTACCAGTAAGTGGTAATTCTGCTTCGCCCGCAAGAAAAAGGAATCTCAGGGTTGTATTTGAGGTCCTGTATGTACTCTGACAATAAATTGGAAATCTGAGATAGTGTGGGGAAGTTTATTGCAGTCAACTACTTGGGTGAGATGGTGAGGCTTGAGAAGTATCAGGTTCAAGGGATGTTAAACTTGTTGGGGAGATATCTGAGAAAATGAAGGGAAGGTAAAATTGGTCAATAAGATTAGGGCAATACACAAAGAGATGTGTGGACTTAGAGAAGATGAAGTAGAAGTTGGAGAGACCAAGATGGTAGAGATTGAAGCAATGGTTCAGAGGAGATTGAGATCAAGAGTTTAGTTGGTTCCTGTCAGGCAGGTGGTGAGGAATCGGCAGTAGATCACATACCTGCAGGGCAATATTGCACATGTACTATCAGTGATACATTGCGGCGATATCATGGTCAGACCCCTGTACACTCTGTCCATCATTGACCTGGAGGATCACATCATGATTTAACATGCCAAAGTATTCAATTGTGTTTATCGATCATCTTTCAGGTAGAACTATTGTTTTGAAGATAAAAATGCTGAAATGTTCTTTAGAATTTCCGTCACTTTACCAAGTCAATAGCTCTTAGTGGGAGCTTCCTGTCTATACAGTATATCAGCTGCTATGTTTCCTACATTACAACGGTGATCATGTTTAGAAAGAGCACTGGAACCTAAAAGGGATGTAGGAGGAGTTATACAGAAGGATGAGATCATTTTCAGTTGTAACTATTCTAGTCCATTCTTGCGAAGGAGGTCATTATTCAGAATTGCTGGGGAGACAACAGGACTAAATGTGACGAGCAAATAGCAGGCCACAACCTAGCCAGTATTTGCGTGACAATGCCTGTGCACTGCTGTTTGTAGGAGGTGCAGTGTGCGATTACAGCTGCCCTTGTGTGTATTTGTCCATGCCTCCAATCCCTTACCCCCCCCCCCAATCCCCCCAACTTGCTCACACGCCCCCTCCCTTCTGGCAGCCTACAACTGTTTTGGGTGGCTTGAATTCATCTGAATTCCAATCTCTTAACAACCTGTTGCTTGGTCTGAAGGCAGGGTCATCAAAGCAAACATCAGGCACATGGGGCCAGCACAAGAGCAAGTCAGGATGCATTTTTTTAAAAAGGTACTGCAATGGTCAGAGAACACACTGGACTCTAAAATCCTGCCTCCTGGAATCTTTTTCTGTTAATGAGGAGGTCGTTAGGAACCCAATGTCTGCTTAATCAATCAGAGAACATACAGCGTCTGTCCTGTGTCCAGAGGTTCTGTTATAATGTCATTTCCTCTGTTTTAGTGCTATTATTTATGGCTAAGTAAATTAAAATCACATTGAGTGTTCCACATGTTTGGTTAGTTGATTATTCTACTTTACCCCCTGTGTCTGGGTTGGATTGTAGTTCAAGGTCGACTGGTATTACAATGTCATATTTCTAATGTGTTTTGGATGTTGTTTCTGATCCAGAACCCATCCTCTTAAATGTAGCTGATTTATGCAGATTGGTATAAACTACATCCATCTTTCCCTGCTGGGTCATCTCCTGATCCTCTGTACGGCACACCACAACCTCCCCATTCAGCCCAGCTGTTGCACACTTCAAAAGGTAAAAATTCTTTTTCGTCCCAGGATTTGCACAACGTGTCTTTGGGACAAAAGGACATGGTGGCAAAGCCCCTTTCCTTCCATCCACCTGCGCAAGTTCATTGTTTATTTTCAATTACTGATAGATTTCGTTTGTATAAGGCGCAACAATCAGTGCGATGACGTGTGCAAATGAAAATAATGGGATCTGCCCGGTTTTGTTTCCAAGGCCAAAAGCTAGTTACAGATTGGGGGGGGGGAAGAAAATGTGTTGGCTTCTAGCAGAAACAGCATTTCTGATTAAAAATCCTCCTTTGGCGATGACCTCCTGGTTTATCCACAAAGTTTATGAATGAGTAGTTTTTAGAAAATCACACTAATGCCTGGCATTAGTCAGAATCCGTTCCCATTGAGAGCACAAAATCAGGCCAGTAAATAGACAGGAAATAAATGTCTCTGCTCTTGCAGGCATCAGGCTTAACGTAATGTATCTCTGCTGAAGATGTAAAACTAGTTTCATTTGGACAGTGATAAATAAGAAGGTGAATGTTTCTTGTTTCTTCTCTAAGTCTTGGCTTGAATTTGAAAGCCCTTGGGCTCATTGTTGTCAGTGGATTTTATGTTTTATGTCTTTGCGGAAAATTTTTCAGCAAGGGAGTGGCTGTATAGAAAGCAGATAACCTTACCTCATTCCCACCTGTGTTGCTGTTATTAGTCACAAAAAAATATGCTTGTTGGCCATATCTTCCACCAAACCAAGAGCAGGGCACAGCTCCCTCAATGGTTCAGAAAATAAATGCAGCGATAAATGCATAAAATGTAGTGTGCAGGCATGTGGTTGGCAGCACTGAAACTGGCTAGTCAGCCCTAGACCTATACTGTGCATATCCTTCCATTCCATCTTGATTCAATCCAGGCCATTCAGCCCTTCAATGCCTTTCCTTGTGATAGTGATCCACCATCAATAATCTCAAAAGGCTGGGGTTGTGAATCCATCAGGGCTTTTATTAACTTCTGGCGGTGCTCATATTTGTAGCTGCAAACCAGTTCCGCTTGTTATAAGCGGTCAGCGGAGGAGCCACGACAAAGATGGCGCCACGGGTCCTTCCCTTCTGGTACAGACCAGGAGCACGCGTACACGCTTAGGTCAGCGTGACGCGAGTTCCGGTACTGGAGGGCCCTGTTTGTTGAGCCTGCTCCGCCAGTCAATAAGATCATGGCTGAGCTGATCGCCTACTCAGCTCCACTTCCGCGCGATTCAAAAATCTATTTATCTACGTCTAAAATACATTTAATGAGGCAATGTCCGCTGGTTCATTGGGCAGGTTTTCCACAGATTCACTACTCTCTGGGAGAAGTAGTTCGTCCTCTGTCTTAAATCTACTCGCTTGAATCTTGAGGTATCTAGCTTCAAGTCCCTAGTTCTAGTAACACCTGCCCGTGGAAATAACCTCCCTTCTTCAATGAATAAACATGTTTCTGCATACTCCACCCATCATCTTCTACACACCAATGAGTATAATCCTATAATAGAGGGAATTGCTCGTGGGTTCCACACAGAGGGTGGTGGATATATGAAATAAGCTGCCAGAGGAAGTGGTAGAGGTAGGTATAATTATATCATGTAAAAGACAGGCCAAACACAGTCAAATGGGACGAGTTCAGGTTTACATCTTGGTTAGCATGAACAAGTTGAATGAAAGGGCCCATTTCCGTCCTGCCAAACTCGATGATTCTATGGTCATAAACTTCTACTCTCATAGAACATAGAAAAATACAGCACAGTACAGGCCCTTCAGCCCTCGATGTCATGGTGACCCATATATTCCTTAAAAAATCTAAACCCTTCCTATCCCATAACCTTCTATTTTCCTTTCATCCTTGTGTCTAAGAGTTTCTTAAATGTCCCTAATGTTTCACCATCTCTGGCAAAGCATTCAAAGCACCCACTACTCTCTGTGCAAAAAAAACTTACCCTAGACATCGCCCCTAAATTTCCCTCCCTTAACTTTGTACACATATCCTCTGGTGTTTGCTGATCCTGCCCTGGGAAATATGTGCTGACTACCCACCCTATCTATGCCTCTCATAATCTTTTACACCTCTATCAAGTCTCCTCTCGTCCTTCTGTGCTGCAATAAGGCTTGTTTCCCCAATCCAGGCAGCATCCTGATAAATCTCCTCTGCCCCCTCTCCATACCTTCCACATCCTTCCTATAATGAGGTGACTAGAACTGAACACAATACTCGAAGAGTGGTCTTACCAAAGATTTGTAGAGTTGTAACATGACCCCTCTACTCCTGAATTCAATCCCCCATTAAGGAATCCCAGCATCCCAGATGCCTTCTTAATTATCCTAACAACCTGTGCGGCGACCTGAGGGATGTAGGGATATGGACCTCAAGGTCCCTCTGTGCAAACACATTCTTAAGCAACCGACCATTAACCCTGTACTCAGCCTTCTAGTTAGTCCTTCCAAAAAGTAGCACCTCACACTTAGCTGCATTGAAATCTATCTGTCACTTTTCTGCCCAACACTGTATCCTGTCTCTGCCCTCTTGTAACCTTTGACAGCCCTCAACTCCATCCACAACTCCTCCAACCTTTGTCTCATCCTTTTCCATATGTCTCTCAAGGAACAAAACTCTGTGTTTCTTTGCCTTTTACACTCATTGCTTCGATTGATTTTTGTGGATCTTGAAAATAACATCTCTAAAATCACTGCACTGGAGCATCGAGATTTTGGGATTGGGCTGAGATTTGGAATGGGAATGATTTCGAAACTCATGGGAAATCGATTAATATTTCAACCCCTGTTCACTCTCCAGCAACCCTTGACATAAACTTTGTACGTGTTTGACGATGTGTTTAGCGGGGACATCTCTGATCTATCTCATCCGTAAAGCTTTGCAGTTGAAAAGTTTAACAATCAAACTTGAGATTCAGATTTAGGCAAGATGCCAGAGACCTGCTGAAAAGAAAGATATAAATGCTGCACATCTTTGGAGATGGGGGAGTTAAAACTACTGGAAGAAATATGAGAAAACATTTATGGATTTTAAAAATAAATAATTCCCATTATTTAGTCCTGGCATTCCTAATGTTGGGCCCCTTCTCTTCCATGTATAACTACAGCCCAAAGTTGAATAACAAATTTTCAGGAATGAATCTGAAGAAAGAGTGTTAGGGTTCATTGCCACAGAATGCAATCCCCTGTGCATGTTTGGGCATCAAGAGAACTTTGGCTGCCTTTCCCTTGCTTCAGTCCCCCACAATCTCTCATCCATTTATTTTCTGTTATCGCTATGCTATGCAGTCTGACATTGCCTAATGCAGCATTGATAAACCTGGTATTTTGCTGGCTTGTATGCTCAACTGCCAAGATGCCAATTCATCAGGAAAGCTGAAAATAAAGGAATCGCCAAGCATAAAATTACTCCTGAATTAATCTAATCCTCATAAATCTTATCTCCTGGGTGTACAGAGGCCCCATCTCACTGGTATTACAAAGGATACAGACACCAAACCACACATCTGGGATGAGGGAGGAAACCGGAGCATCCAGAGGAAGCCTGTGTGGTCACAAGGAGAACATGTAAACTCCATCCAGACTGCATCTGAGGTCAGGATTGAATCCTGTGTTGCAAGGTAGCAGTTCCTCTAGCCTTGCTTCCCTTGGTGCTGAGGGAGGCTGGAGGGTCAGAAAAGTACAAATTGTCACTGATTTTTAAAAAAATGCTTTTTTTTTTCCCCCCATTATGATCGTTAGGCAGCTTGTTCAAACAGCCATTATTATTTATGAACTTTGACAATGGATCCAGATGCTTAAAGATATCACTGAGGCTGAATTTTATTCTTGCTTTACATCCACACACCTGCATCTCAGTCAAGAAGAATTGGAGGGCAATCAGGAACGGCAGCTCTGGACAGCGTTCCTTTCACTTCTCCAGGGACAAAGGAGATGAACATCAAAATAACGCCAAGGTCAAAAAGACAAACTGTTCTGAAAAGGATTCCCAGGGCAGGAAGTGTTTGCATCAGGACATTTCACTTCCTGTTAGCAAATTAAACCCTTAACATGACCACACATCAATCAGATCGACAAGTCTTCCGCCTCCCTGTAAATCTTGTGTGTATGTGTTTGTGTTTTTACGATTGTCAAGGTAGACGCTTCCTTTTCATACTGATTGCTGCAAATACAGCTTCCAACAAAGATTATTTGCCACACAGATTTAGCTTTGCTTGATCTATATGTAAAAATAGTTAAACACAAAAAACTGTAGCTGTTGGAATCTTGCACGAACAAAAAATTCCTGTAGGAACTCAATCGTTCAGCCAGCATCCATAGATAGAAATAGATGTCAACGTTATTATGTCTGGACCTTTAAAATGTAGGCATACAGTACAGTAACAGCCTCTTCTGGCCCATGAGCTCGTGCTGCCCATTTGACCTTAAACCCCCATACATTTTTTGAATGGTGGGAGGAAACCAAAGCACCCAGAAGGTAACCCACGCAGACGCAGGGAGAACGTACAAACTCCTTACAGACAGCAAGGGATTCGAACCCCTGTCCGGATCACTGGTGCTGTAAAAGCGTTGCAATCGTGCTACCCCATTATTGAGACAAAGTGAAAAGGGGATGATATTATGGATCTAAAGGGGGAAGTAACCGGGGAGGGACCAAGAGATGATCAGGCATCATTCAGAAGATCCGAGAGCCAGAGAGACCTCTGGGAGGGGGGATAGCATCATTACTACAGTTTTGCATGCCCAACCTAATCTACTGCACTCAGTGTTCTCCGAACATTGGTGAGGCCAAAGACAGATTGGGTGACCGTTTTGCCGAATACCTATGCTCTGTTTATGGGTCTAAGCCTGAGCTTCCATTTCAACTCCCCAATCATTCCCACAACAATATTCATGCCTCACCCTATCCATTATTGGAGCAAGGCCAAAAGTAAATGAAATGAGGAACAACGCATCATATTTTTCAAATTTTAGGTGATTCCCCCACCCCCATCTGGTTCCACTGTTGCCATCCTACCCACCTCTCTACCTACCCCCGTATTTCTCTTTCTAACTTTTCACTCCACATCCCGCTTTTTCCTGGAAATACAGTGTCCTCAAGGGCCAGTAATTACTTTTGAGATTACTATTGAGAGGTCTCTGGGCCAAAGAAAGCTGTGCAGCTGAATAAGGGGATGGGGACACATTGTCTTCCATAACATCCACCCAAAGGCACTGAGATATCTGGGATGTCTGTTAGCACACATTATAGCTGCTAACCAGTCCTCAGCAATGGTCCACTATCTTCCAGACCATTCATGGCCCAACATGAGCTTTCACAAGCAACCTCTCCTAATCAAGGCATGGGGCACTTCATTTCTGGCTTTGTGACAAATTCCCACCAGCAGCATTAATCATCAGGGAGGGCAGAGAGTTACTTGGGTCCTAACACCCAGTGTACAACAGGGGTGGGCAAGGGTTTAAAGCAGGTTTCCAGCTCAGAAACACTTCATACATGATGTTATAATGGCCTATTTTACGGATGATTCCATTATCATTCCTGTCCAGGGAGCATGTTCTACTCACTAATTGAGGCGTCAGTGTCAAGGTTAGAGTTGCAGCTTAACATGTCCATTACGACGATTTTGCTTCCTGAACACTTTTAGGTGTATTTTATAGATTTTGGACTGCTGATCACAAAAATCAGCTTAAAATTTTCCCCTTGCGTACCATTATATAAATATAACCTATTTTTGTGATTTCCTCTCATATTTTAAGTCTGCTTCAAACATACAAAACCATGAAGTGCAAACATGTCACTGAAAATTCATTTTCTGCATTTGCACTTGGACGTATTCCCTGCCGATCTTGGTACGGTCAGTGATGAACACGGTGAAAGATTTCACCAGGTCATTGCAACCATGGAAAACCCATATCGGGGCCGACTATTGTTGGAATTTAAAACGAGAGGCATCAGATGCTGAGTACAAACAAAAATCAGCGACAAAACATATTTAGGTCAGTTGAACTAGCGCAATGTGTCAACGTCATTGTATAATTATACATATTAAATTCAATTAAAGTTCATGTATCTCTGGCTTCCTGCATGATACAGCAAATCTGAAATTATCTTTGTGTGTTCATCTTGACGTTGGTTACCATAATCCTCAATTTGTTTTCAGGAAGCAAACAAGGTGGAACAAAAATATTAATGAAGGTTGTTGAAGGTCTCAAATCGCAACTGCATTTGATCCAATGATGTATCAAAAAGTACATCACGTGATGCGCACAGGTTTTTGAAAATAACAGCACACCCGTCCATTGAAGCATTGGTTTGTTGTGCAAGTTCAGCACAAGTGACCAGAGGATAGAATATCAGAGGAATTACCTTCTCAAGGGCAAATAGGGATTGGAATGAAACACCAGCCTTACCAATGATACCATTTCCCAAGAAATGAATTCTGAGTACAGTTTGCATTGGAGGGACAAAGGAGAAATGTTCCCGGAGATGGTGGCTCCGTGATCTAGGATTCCGCCTCCTGACGTTCTGTGTGCTCTCCAAGAAACAATGGCATGGTTGTCTCCAGCCTGGAAGGGTCAGTGTTGCCAGGAGTACAGGTCAGCAGTGAGGTGGCATTTGAGGATGAGTTTATTGCCATATATATTGTACTTGTGCACCGAAGTTCTTACTTGCTGCAGCCAACCAAGTACTTCATAAAAACAACTACAATTACACACATTAAATTAAAATATTTGGAGTTAATCTGCCAAAAACTCGGGTGGACCAATGAGGAACTTTTTTTCCCCGAAATTTATGGGACATCTTGGCATGGAAGGGCATCTTCATACCTCATACGACAGGAGTTCTACTTTATTGATGGCACCCAGCCACACACAACATGGATTTATGTATCTCCTTTGAATTAGTGAAATTCCAAAGCACTTCCTTGGCCATTTATCAAATTTTAAAAATAATGAATACAGGCCACAAAGAAATACTGGTTAATCTTCGTCTAAAAGAAAAGAATCTAAAAATTTCCTTAACAGATAATCAGGATGTTGTGGGCTGGGGGAGGGGCTGGGATTGTGGCAGGAATTCCAGAGCTCAGGCACCGGATTGCCAGAGGCTGGGGGAATAGAATTAGAATTGTGTGGAGTTGGGGTCTGCAGCTATAACCCTGCATTATTTGCTTTGATTTGACTGCTAGTTGAATTTACTGCAGTGAACTACCCACTCTACTGCCTGTGGCAGACTGCTTGCAAATGCATTCGATCATTCGGATGCTGGCACCTTTACAGCATGGACTTTCTTCTGTATCATTTTGTAGTTTTGTGTCCCAACCTTAACGTTCTTCCCTCTCCCCACACCACCACCGCCCCCCCCCCCCCACCCCCAGTCCAGCCACCACCTCCACAAACCCGTGCCACCACAAGATTCCCACTGTCTCAGTAGAGAGTGCGGGCAAGCAATCTGCTCCCAGACCTCTGCCAATACTGGGCTGCCATCAGTCACTCGTCCTGAAACAGACCTTCCCTCTGCTTTCCCCTGCCGGCTCTGTGAGGAAGATCCTCGCCTCCTATTCATCATTTGCCTCAGGCCAGCAAATACCGAGGCTGCAACTGGGGAATCGAGGGCCTAAAGCTACGTCCCACATGCCCCGCAGTCTCCTGATATCAGAGCAACTTACAAACTGAACCGTTTGCTGTGATTGTTCTGGTGAAAGTTCAGTTAAAACTCCATGAGGCAAACTGCCAATGTAGGCCTACTTTCAAGAATAGTTTATGACTTTCATTTAGTAAAGCAGGCCATCATGGGACAAGTCCTTGATGGTGTACAGATAACTGAACAATAGTTTCGGCACCAATGAAACACTGCAGCAAAAGGTGTGTCAAAAATAGAACAACCAAGGCTAGGTCATGATGTTTTCAATACCTGCTGGAAGGCACAGAAAGATATTAATTCAGTTCTATTGTTCTTGTTTGTCCCTGCTTCAGCTTCCTTGCTTTTGTAATTTCTGGCTTAACAGATTTTTCTGCTTCTTCGTATGATGCCACTGGGTTTGGTGAACAGGATTTGATTTGTCACTCTCTAGCCATGACGGGAGATGGCGGTGAGACTGTCGTAGCCATAACGATAGCTGGTGTGGACCTGGGTGGAGCAGAGACGCATCTTTCAGTGCTCCTCCAGAGGGACCTACTGCTCAATTGTGGCCTGACAGCTCCATTCATGTCTAAACCAACTGCAGAAGGTTGGTGGGTGGTCAGGGGGTGGGATGGCTACAGGTACAGAAGGTGGGCCAGCCTGCCCAGCCCAGTGAGGACATGCCCACAGTACTGTGTTCCACCACACTCGCTGTGCCTGCATTGGATTCCTCCGGGTTCTCCAGTAACCCACCACCCTTCAAATATTTGAGGATTGTTTGTCAAATGATGCATTCAGGAAGGTGGGGGGGGGGTAGTGTTGGATTAAAATATTGCGGGCCCCGTAGTATATAAATAGTGCTGAATGGCGCATTGACGGTGCATGCGGAGTGTGACACCAGCACAAAGACGAGGTCAGAGGAACCGATTATGGACCATTGCTAAGCTACATCATTTCTGGCACACATGTTTAGATATTCATTAATTGACACCGGTGGGTCGATTATCTTCACATGGAATATTTTTATTTTTAAAATGGATATTGTCATTACTTGTGGCAACTCTTCTCTCCCTCGATGTTATGCTTCGACTGTGTAAACAAACAGCAAATGTGGACACGCCACAAGGAGTGAGATTCCTTAAGATGAACTAAGGACTGCTTTGCATTTTCAAACCCGCTATCTTCCTGCCTGCTTTGGCGCACCTTTATGGATTTACTGCTGATTCTCTTGGGACTTTCGTGGCGCCACATCGATTAAGCGACCTGGATTCCAGATTAGCTCCCTGGTTACAGTCGCAGTCGTAGGAAAAAAATAAAGGCTGTTCACATTTCCAAGCACATTATTGCGGTTAATAGTAATCATAACACATTTCCTGGAATAACCAATCTGCAAACTTGCCTCCAACTGCAATGACCCTGTGTCTCTTTTTGCTAAGTATTGGGAGGAGTCATATTATTGGTTTTGTGTCTTGTTAGGTACCTCATTATCCTGCTCGGCGCAAACAACTTTTCACCACTGAGTCTTCCAAGCAACCAGAAACTGCCAATGAAGCAAGACTTGAACATTCATCGCCATAAAGAATCTCCCACATTAAAACAAAACGTACTTATGGTGGCTGACTCAATGCAGGATCAATGGCCATCTTCGTTACCCATAATCCCTCATGCAGCTGGAACCGCTCTGCTTTTCCCCAGTGCTGACACAGGCAGATCGGTCCCGGCTGCATGGGGTGGGGGGATTGTGCGTAACAAAGACGGCCATTGCTCTCGCATTGAGCCGTCTTCGTGAGCTGCCGGCGCGGCCCCGAAGTGGCCTGGTCAGATGCCGGAGTGATGCTCCAGTGAACTTTGACAGCACTGCACCCCTGCTGCCGTTTCGTGAGTAAGATGGGGTGAGGGGCGACGGATGGTGATGAGATACAGCGCACCCATAGCCTGCGTTAATAACCCTGATTAAAGGTGATAATTGGCTAAAATCACTAACCTTATAGTTCTGCACAAAGATGGAAAAGAAAATGTTTAAATTCATAATTTATCGTACTGCCATAAACGGCGGGGTCCCTTTAAAATACGGGGCCTGTCGCGTATGCTACTTTTGCAACAACATTAATTCGGCCCTGTGGCAGGGGGCTCGATCTCATGGGCCAGAAGGGCCTTTTACTGTGCGCAACCAATTTTCTCTTGCAACCGTGTCTGCCTGTCCCGCATCGGACTTGTCAGCCACAAACGAGCCTGCAGCTGAATTGGACATTACCCCTCCATTAATCTTTGTCCGCGAAGCCAAGCCAAAGAAAAGAAGAAGAATCTACATTTGAGAAAAAAAGAGAGGGATGGTCTTTATGCAGAGGACTGTGGAAATCTCAAACCTGGCAGGAAGTTGTTACGAGGGTCTCAATGATCTTTAAACATTTCAGAATGAGCTCTACTCCATTCAGACTTTCAGATGAGACAACCTTGCACACTTTGCAATGACTTTGGTTCATTTGGATCTGGAGATGACATTGTCCAGAGGGTTCTTTGGAAGAATGAGACGGAAATCTTATGGTTGCATCATAATACAGGTCAAATAGGGTGAGTCTGTAACCAGTAAGTAACTCAACAAATAACTTGGGACAAGAAACAAAGAAACTTGGCCGCATGGTTCCCTTTTGTAATGTAAACTGGTCTCAGCCCGATTCAGATAAGAAACCTTGTTGAACAGGTACGACAGCATTGCGCACTGCTGAATATACTATGTTGTTCAAAGTTTACAGATAAACAGGTGATTGCACTAACATATAAGTGAGTGTAAATAAAACAAAAACAACATGGTTAAATGCAAAAAAAAACAATCTGGATGCAAATCTCTGCAGTTCCTTTTGAAAAATATTAAATGCTATGGAATTTTTTCAAAAATGCCTTTCTATAATCTTCATCCAAAATAAATTGCTTTTAACTTTCTATCAGTGTCAGTGCAAGTCTCGACCTGATGTCAAAATGCGATCAAAGTGAGCATCTTACCATTACAGAAGAGATCTAACAAAGTGATTCACATTCCAGTAATTGGTTTGTTTGATCTTCAAGCCCAATTGAAGTGAGTTTGCACACATTAAACTCCTAGTGCAAATGCAACGGATCTTGGAACATTTCTGCCATTTTACTCCTCTCAATGGATATGAGTAGACGTTATTATCTGGGAAATGGATCCAATGGAAGTTAGAGCCCATATTGGCCATGTTCTTCACACATCAATTCTTTGTTTCTGAAAAATGCACGGGAGTGCATTTGCAAAGGTTTGGTCTAAGTGAGATTGGCAAGTATTATTTACAATTTTGGGAAAGTTTTAAGTCCGGGCAGAGGGGTGGGGGGAGGTGTTCAATTTAAAATGGTTCATCCATTTCTATAGGAAACCGTATAGGAACCCATCACTGGAGTTTGATGGTAATGGCATCAAGCTGAAGCAGATACAGATATTTGTGTTAATAGGCTGTTATGTTTACTCTAAGTAAGTCCCTCCTCAAACCTTCCCTTCACAAACAGCCCTCGTGTTGACCAGAAACACTTCCAGCACCTTCCAGTCGTTTTGGTTGGATTACTGCCTAATGTCACTCTGGCCACAAACTTGGGCCAGATCCCTGATGTGTTCATCCACCAATGATCTCCCATTGACAAGAGCAAAGTCTAAGAGTTGACCTCAGCCAGTTCCTGACCCATGGGTCATCCTTGCAATGATGAGATTAAAAAGTGTAACATGGAGGATTGGGGCTTCCCTGCAAACTGGGTGCTGCCTCTCACTGCAGTGACATGTTCCTGGTATTGCAGGAGAGCCACACATCAGCATATTGGCTCTTTATCACTGATGTTGGTGTTGGAGGCAAGTTTGGACCTTTGAGGCAATCCATTTCATTTCTCCTACAGGAAACAGCTCAGTTGCCTAATTCCATTGCTGATCACAATCAGTTAACTTTTCATCAGATAAAATTCTGTGCGTGATTGCAGTCAGGCACTATCTGCCTGTGTGGTCTTGAGGAGGGTCCAGAGCAACTTCAGTCTCTCTGGCTGCTGATCCTGGTTTAACATTGTACTCCACCTGCTCTTGTGTCATTGAGACCAAAGTTGCAGGTAGAAAACATTGAGAGCTCCAAGTTCTGCTTCTGATGTCTTCAAGGTTTGTGTGCGTGTGCACGCACAATGAAGAAAAGGTGTCATACAATAATTTCGCACTTATTACCATAATCTACAAATTAGTGAGCCTACAACTTGGAACCTACAAAGTGGCTCACCCAGTCCTTTGTGAAACGTGAGGTATCTTGTATGGTTCCTTCTAAACCCTGCCCTGTTTAACGTCACATACGGGGTGTGAATCTCTGATTCACTAGCCTTGCTTCCTCTTTTAGGGATGCTTTCTATCAGATTTGTTGGAACTACCGTCACTAATATTTGTTAGACTGCAATGTCGGAAAAATAGTGGAAAAAATTAACATAATTACTGCCCATGTTGTCGTTCACACTGGGCTCCTTTTTAGACTGCAAGTACCTGAGTGCAACAGTCCCAGTGGTTGGACGTGCAGTAGAGAGGATGACCGTCAACAGATTTTTCCGGTACAATTTACACTGCAAGCTTCCTCCAAAAAGTTGTAGAGGTCCTGCAGGATAAATTGACTCAAAATTCCTGTACATTCCTTTTTAGACGGTCCGTGGAGCAGAAAAATTCCTTGATTGTGTCATTACGTGCCTGCAGTCTAAAATCCCCTACTGTACCAATCTGACCTCTGTGAGGCTTGGTGGAATTTCAGAAGTCTCTCCTATCATGACTGCACTTCATGCACTCAACTGAGAGCGGATGATTGGTTGGTATCTTTTCAAAATTCAGATGCTTCCAAGTGACCTTTGCCCCTGGAGCCCAGTGCAGCCCCAGCTTTGTGCCACGAGAGCCCATGTGAGAACCCATTATCCTCGCCAATTCCTCATTTCTTGTTCAATCAGCACAATCCTCTTCTCTTCTTCCCTCAATCTTGATTTATGGATGTCTGCTCTGAATCTTCTGCACCACAGCCAAGCTGTGTCCAACATTCCAGAGGTGGGAGTTTTTCCTGGGATCTCAAACTGCAAGAAATTCAGAGTGTCTGGTTCGCATTAATGAGCTTGCCGTCGATCAACTGTGAATTCACAAGTGCAAATTTGCAGCTGTAGTTCAGAAGGGAATTTACGCAGCTGGTTGCAGAATGAGTAACCTTTCAACTATTCCAGATTTACGAGGTTCAGCTCTTTATCTTTTGCTCTTTTGTATGTTGGAGAAACATGAAGATTTGCATATTCATTAGAATAAATTTGCAATCCTTCTGGGAGTTGACAAATGCTGAGTTGATTAAATGCACCTATATGGTGAGGTGACTTTTTAATTTCTCAATTGCCCCTCAGCTCACCTCCCCCCCCCCCCAACACCACCACCAACAGCATCCTGCCTAGGATAGCTTAAGGCCTGAATCCTACGCAGAGCTAAAAACTGTCTTGATTGCCTGGATGAAGTGGTGCAAAGCCAGTAGATGTCCCAGGATAGACTCCTGTGGGACGCCAATACAGATGTCCAAATTCTCTAAATGAACCCCGGGGTCCATGGATAAAGAGTGGAGAAACAGGTCAGCGCTGTTGAAATTTTCGTCAGCTGGGGAAGCATAGTGAGAGTTTAATTGAGTTCACATGAGATGTTCTCCAGAGGTAAATAGCCTGGTGCCTTGTATCTGGGTGACGTGCATTATGGGATGGGATGAGTGCTGCCACAGCAGCTAAAGGAATATTACCATCCTTCCACAGTTTCAAACCTACTTTCAAACTCCCTTCCTTGATCTCTGTGCTATTTGAACTGGAAGAGATGTTACAAACCCCCAACTTCGCTCTCTTAATTCCTGCCTGTCCTAGTCCATTTCCTTGGGAATTGCATTGGAAGATACTTTCTGGGCACAAGGTAATAATATAAATAATATGGCCTTTGGTCCTCATTGTTCGCCAGTGGTCCAATGATGTAGGAAAGGAAGGAAAAGAATATTGCACATTGATTTTTTTAAAAATGTGGTAGGATGCTTCCATCTCCCAGAACTGGTCCCGCCTTTGTTCTATTGCCTTGGGGAGCGGCTGAAGGATATGGGTTTCCAAATAAGGACATGAGTGTGAGCAAAGTTGAATTGATGATGTAAGCTAAAATTGTAAAACCGAAGTTGTTTTATTGCCACCTGAATCTTGAGATTAGCTATTTTTAATGTAGCCACTGCTGCCCATCTGTTTGGTGAAATTAATATCGTGGGTCTGTTTTAGATGCTTGCTTGGTTTAAGCTTTGCCACTATGTCGTAGACCAGGGGTGGGTGGCCAAGCTGCGGCTCGCGAGCCACATGCCATTTGGCGTGCGGCTCGCAGAACTATGTTGTAATTGTACGAACTGGTGCCCACAATGGTAGTTTTAGAGGGCAGCCGCTTGATTCTGGTGTGTGTGGCTGTGTCGTGGGCAGTGAAATTAGCGGAGGGTTAGTGTGATCCAGGGCTGCCCGCTCTCTGGAGATCCCAATGCCCGACCACGGGCTCTCGCCTAGGCACCGGTCGCCCGTCCATCCGAGCTCACGGCACCTCGAGCGCACACTTACCACCTGGCCCCAGCCGGCCAACCGCCCATCAGAGCTCCTGACACTCCGGTCACCCTCACGAGGTATGTGAAGAAGCATTATGCATTCCTTACAAATCAACACCGGATAGAGGGGATCTGTACAGCCTTGTAAACATTATCAGCTAGATTTTCAAAGACTCTCCACAAAGATGGAGACTACAATAATCGGTCAGGATTTTGAAAATATTTGGTAGGTATATGTATATTTTTTTATTATTGAAACTAATACAAATTACCAGTTTAAAAGCAACATACATGAATAAATATTAATACAGACATGTATTTCTTAATATTTATATAAAACAAAATGTGCATGTAAGAGTAAAAACATGGATGTAATATATTTTCATGTGTTTAATGATGTAATGCGGGGGTGGTGTATTATACTGACTGGTTCTTATGTATCTAGTTGCTTGCTATTGGCTCTGGCTGTAGAGATGATCCACCTTCCTGGTATAACAGATGGAGATGCTTTCCCACTGGCCAGTATAGTGGTGGCTGAGAGTCTGTTAATAAAAGCCCTGTATTCGTGTAATACTTGTCTGGTCCATGTCTATGTGGCTCTTATGTTAAGCAGGTTTGGCCACCCCTGGCGTAGACTGTGATATTTGCAAAATTCTATTGATGCGATAGCAGGTACATTTTAGCAAGCGTGTCCTCTCCAGTGAAGGGAGTTTTACACAAAAATGCTGGAGAAGCTCTGCAAATCTGCAAAACTTACTGACCTTCTCCAGCACTTCTGTGTTGAGCAAAAATCACAGCAACTGCTCGCTCTTTTTGTTTAATTCCAATGAAACGAGGTTACTTTTCGAAACTTTAACATTGCTCAATCATGGGGATTGAATTTGCTAGGAAATGGCACTCCTTATAGATTAAAAACAATAGAGGTACCAAACACATGAATTAGTTTTTAACTTATTCCAAATGTCTTGCAAAGCAGCACCGTGGCACCAGGTGAGTTTATTCCACACCAAAACATGTACACCTTTCAAGTGGGTGTTGATATTTGGGATAAAAGCATGTTGGCATGCTTGACTCGAGAAAGCAAAATAGATGCTCTATTAATGTAATGAACCTTAATTTTCTAAATTTATGGGGTCCTTTCTTTAATTATTTTCAGAATTCATCAGATTATTGGATCCCATTTTACAGTTTGGTTGTTCTTTCTTTCATGCATTAATGGAACATCTACATTTAATCATAACTTCGCAAGGGAAGGTTTAGATTATTAGAGCAGGTTTTGTATTATATACATTTTGGGTTTTTTTTGTCTTTTTCACAGGTTCTTTACAGCTATTTGTTAATATATATTTACTTTGTTAGATATACTATATATTTCAGTGTGTGAGTCGACCCCCATTTTTCGAGCTGTTTGGGCCTCCCAGGAACAACTGAAAAATTTTTAAAACACCCCAAACACGAGTAACAAAGCTGTAAATTAAGTAAGTGGAAAAAAAACCTCTACCCATCAGACAGGAGCGGCAATGGCCCACAGAGCTGGAGCAGTGACATCGTGCTCCCGGCGGGGCAGGAACCTCCGCCCACCAGGCAGGAGCAGCGACATCGTGCTTCCGGCGGGGCCAGGAACCTCGGCCCACCAGGCAGGAGCGGCAATGGCCCACGGAGCTGGAGCGGTGACATCGTGCTCCCGGTGGAGGCAGGAACCTCTGCCCACTAGGCAGGAGCGGCGACATCGTGCTCTCGGTGGGTACAGGAACCTCGGCCCACCAGGCAGGAGCAGTGACATCGTGCTCTCGGTGGGTACAGGAACCTAGGCCCACCAGGCAGGAGCAGTGACATCGTGCTCTCGGTGGGTACAGGAACCTAGGCCCACCAGGCAGGAGCAGTGACATCGTGCTCTCAGTGGGTACAGGAACCTAGGCCCACCAGGCAGGAGCAGTGACAGCAACCTCGAGGTCCCAGGTAGGAGCGGTTATGGCGGAACCCAGCTGCAGGGAGGTATTGGGGAACAGTGGAGTTGGTGGTGGGGAGGGGCTTCCAGCATCGACTTGTACGCTAAATTGACGTCAATCTGGTTTTTTTCAGTGAATTTAAGGTCTCAAAAATTTATCCGGTGTATAAGTTGAACCCCCCCCCCCCCACCACCACCTAGTTTTTTAGGGATTCATGACTCAACATATGCCAAAATATACAGTATATTCTTGTTATAACCTATAAAAAACTCAATTTTAAAAAAAATTTGAAAAAGAATAAAAACAGAAATGCTGGAGGAACTCGGCCGGTCTTGCAGTGTCCATAGCAGGTTAAGATACATTACATAACTGACATTTTTGGGATTGAGCCCTTATTCAAGGTATAAGCACAAAGCAGGCAGGCATCTGAATTAAAGAATAGGAGAGAAAAGGAAATATTTGGGAACATTAATTGTCTTATTATCACTCGCATCCCTTGGCAATATAGTTCCTGACAGCAATTCCTTCCAGCCAGAGGTCTACAGAGAGTCCTTATATCTTCCAATTCCATCTCAGCTTCTTGCCGAATTAACATTACTGAGCTACCTGTGAGTTCTAGCCTGTGGACAAATGATTGGAATCTGGACGAGCTGGAATGAAAAGGACAAAATATCCTTTCTCACAAACATTTGAGCTGAAGCTGGTCCCTCCCCAATTCTCACACAATTCTTGAAATTCAAAGGGATTAGATCCTCCATTTAGAGTTGATTCAATAAAAGTTTTCATTATGTTCTAGACTGGAGGCAACAATAACTTTTTTATTTACACCCAGATGTATTTGGCTCATATTTTTTCATCCAATACATCATCAGTCATCCAGACCTGGTGTAATCAAATTACAAGCCTGAATTGGCCTAAATTTGTCAGAGTTGATTTTCAGATTATAAGTAAGTGATTTATTTCAGACATTTCAGATTTAGATGTACCTGACTTTAAAAAGAAAAGTTCATTAATGTGCAGGCATGCATGTTGACATTGCTTGCTGTCATGCCTGCTGGTGACTGAGTAGATCCAGAGGAACAGGTACAAATGAGGGTTTGTGTCTGAACAGTGAGAGCTTTGGAGCTAAGGTCATTTGTCCTCCAAAGGGAACAAAACAATATCCAATGTTACTTTTAACCATGAAGATAGCATATCAGTGCCTCCATTTCCTCAGGAGTTTGCGGAGGTCTGGTATGACAATGGAAACACTGGGAAATTTCTCCAGATGTGTGGTGGAAAGTGCACTGACCGGCTCCCAGTCTGGTGTGGGAACACTAATATCCCTGAGTGGAGAGCCCAACAAAAGGTAGTAGACACAGCCCAGGACATCACAAGCAAAACCCTCCCAACCATCAAGAGCATCTAGCGTCGGAGAGCAGCAGCGATCATCGAGGATCCACACCAGCCGGCACATGCCCTGTTCTCAGGAAAGAGATATAGGTGTCATGAGACTCACACCACCAGGTTCAGGAACTACCCCTCCACCATCAGACTCTCAGAACATCAAACTGAATCAGGGAACCATTTAAGATCTCTTACTTTTGCACTTTATTGCTTTTTTTTTCCTCTCTGTGACTTTAAATAAAATAGGGGTTAAAAGGCCTAAAATAGTGAGTAGCCCAAAGATGCTGATCTGCTTTGCAACACATTCAGGTTGTGATTTTTACTCGTCTTCCCCAACAAGTGATTCTTACCAGTTTTTATTCACATTGATGTGCGCAATTGGTTCCATGATCACAGATGAAAATATTATCGTGATAGCTTCATGGATAGAATACAACAGTGGACTGAAAAAGGTGTTGCAAGAGGGCCTGGAATGTGTTGGGGAATGGGATGTCAGGCCAAGCCCTGACTGGTTTGGCTTTGATGACCTATAGGGATGAAGTTTTCAGCTTAGTTCACTGTAGGATACCATAAAAATAAAACACAAAATGGAAGGAGCGGAGGTGTGAATGATAGCAGCCTGGCTGCAGGATGCTGGATGGAACTCCTCATCAATGCTGGAACTTGAAATCGGGATTTAGACTCCCAGCCAAAGTCGCCATCTTTGGATCTCTAGGAATCAAAACCCTGCCTTCCTCCATCCATGGTCCAGCCACCTATACAGCACCCTCCCTTCTGAGCCCTGACCTCCTTTGCTTAAATCCCAATTGATGCAACACACACACACACACACACACACACACACACACACACACACACACACACACACACACACACACACACACACACACACACACACACACACACACACACACACACACACACACACACACACACCCCTGAATGGTCCTCAGACTTGCTACACTCTCTTCGTCCCACCATTGCAGCAGGCCTTGGTCCAAGACACATCACTTTTTTGTACTCCATTGCACGTGAAGAAACTGCCTTTGAGACACCCATTTACAGCGATCAATAACTACTGGACTGTTCATCGAAAAGATCCATGGGACATGTATCGCCCTCTTGAGTTGACTGGTAAGACTTCATTTCATCAGCTCTTCCATGGTTTTCCAGTGAATCATTATACCCAGACCATATCTGAGCAGTCAGTGGGAGCTGTCTGAACACAAACTTAAATTTAGATAAATGACAGAACATCAGAATGAAACCAAATCCATTAATTTCCAAAGCAATTTAATGGTTGACTCATCTTGAAATCATTGCAAAGCAAATGATTGAACCCACGTTGGTGGCCCTGATGCCAATGTTGTGTGAACGGTGGACCCAGGTGAGCCATTCAGAGCAAGGAAGCTAAAGGACAATAGCTGGAAACCTGGCTCAAGCAAGTTGTGCTCTTCTGTAATCAGCCCTTTTGTTTCAGGTCACCGCTCACCAAATGTCAATGAGATCAGTCGTCAGATCCTGGAACTTCAGAAGTCAGCCAAATAGCAGGAACTCTGGGACAGACTGATCACGTTTTGAAGATCCAGCCTATATATTTACACATAATCGCAGTTAACAGCAGTCGGAAGGGCAGTGCTCGGAAGGCACTGAAATAGTGTACTCCTTCTTCCATTGAATATTTGTGTTCAGGGAAAGATTTCAAGGTACAAGATTCTTTTATTGTCACGCAATAAAAACTACAATATTACACAGAATTTGCTTTAGTCTGCTGTAAGGCAGACAAATTCACCACTAGCAGAAATTGCCTGAAGCGCCTCTGACAGAAAGAGAAGCAAAAGAGAGTCCCCTCAGAGTCACTGTGTGTCAGTGGATTTGCCCTGAGTCCAGTCCAAACCGTCAGCAGCCCGAATTCCAGATCTGAATCTCCGACGTGATCAGGAAACCTTCAGCGCCCTCTCGCATCCTGGATCCTCCTTCAGCCATTCTCCAGTGCTCCGCATCCTGTTTTGAATCCCCCTGACCGCAGTTGCCCGCTGCCTGCGTGGATTCATCATCTCGCGTTGCCAGAAGCCTGCCACCTGTGTGTTCTTCAGCTGCTGGACCCCTTCACCTGTCCACCACCCTGGATTCAATCAGCTTCTTGTTTGAACTGAGGGATATCCTCAGGAAGTTTGTCACAATTCTGTCAAGAAGGTGGTAACAAATGGCTGGGAGATTCCAGAGGTTAACCCTGGGGCCTTATACCTGAATTACATTCCCAGTTCACAATGAATTGTAATTTAGAAGTAAACAAGCATGCCTCCTGCTGCATCCCTCCTGGCTAGCCAGCTGCTCATCTGTACCCTCTGCTACTAATTGTCAAGCTTTCTTCCTCTGGGGATGTAACTTGGTGGTTGAGTATGTGCTTTGCATTTGTAAGGCTTGTGTTCAAAGTCTGGCACCTCCAAACAGATTGCTAGAAGTTTTAATACAATTGTTAGAAGATCAGCATTAAATTCCAGCAAAGCATTGGCCATCTCTACAACAAACAGTGGATTTCCAAAGGAGACTATCATTATTCTAATGTTTTGGAGGTCAGTCAAGAAAAAGCCACAAGCAAGGATGTTTGGTCTACAGAATTAGACTTGTATTCAAGTCAATTCAAGTTTCGTGTCATCTGATTGTACAAGTACAACCCGACGAAACAGCGTTCTCCGCTCCTCGGTGCAGAAACACACTGACATACACCACACATACAAACAAAACATACATAGGACAAGTATTTAATCTATACAAATAAATAAATATCGCCTCATGAATATGAGAGTCTCAGATGATTAGCGTGGAGCAGTTCCTTTGGTCGTTCACCATTCTCACTGCCATGCTTATATTCACCACTTTTAGCTCACAGGCAAGAATACTACCACTTCAGCAAAACCGACATTAACAGTGTTTGTTTCGGGAGAAAACAATCTGTAAACAGCACGGTTGGTGAGGCCCATCAGTCACTTCCTCTGCCTGTTTCAGTGGTGTACAGGCTGTGGAGATCTCAGTGATGCAATATGTCTAGCTTATAAATTCAGGAGCTGAAACTGGTAACAGAAGTACTATTGTATATGTGAATCATTAGTTTTCATCCACAAATTGCAAAGGCAGCTCGTAATCATCAAAAAAATAGAAACAGTGCCAAGAGAGAAGAGAACTATTTTGAGAAACACTGCAGCACCCGACATTGTTATCCCATCTCACACACCAACAGCTTCCATATGCAAGGAAGGTAGTCCAAGAATTTGCAGAGAGATGTCTGATGTTAAGTGGCTACTGGGCTGCCATGATCATTCACTCATTCATCATCTGCAGTACTCAATGTGTCAGGCTTTGCTTTGAACTTTCAATTATTTACAAGGTGCTCCTGTCTTCTGCCTGTAAAAGGCCAATTAATCACGAGGAGGCCTGGCCCTGGAATTCTACACAACTTCTGTGCAAGCACTAGTAAACAAGGGGCCACGATGATACTCGGCCGAAGAGTCATTCTAACCTTGTCACACGACAATCAATAAAAGAGACGGTCAAGGGGAGATGAGGTTTTTTTTAATATAGCAGGTTGTCACGGTGCAGGATGTAAGGGCTGAACGGGTGTTGGAAACTGATTCTGATGCAACGTTAAGGGAAGAATTTGGCATTCACTTGAAAAACAGCAGTGACTTTCATTGATTTAGCATCTTTGATGTCGTCAGACACCCTTTGGTGCTTCCGAGAAGCGTATGACTATATAAATGTGATTAAGGGTGGGAGAGGTGTTTAAGGAATCTCTTAAAGAATAGGGCGGGGGGGGGGGAACAAAGGTCAAAGAGATTTAGGAAGGGAATTCCAGAGCTTGGAAATTTGGAATCATTGATCATCCCAAATGTAATTGCCCCACATTGGCAGGCAGAGGAATTAAACAGTGGACAATCAAAATATAATGTCAGGGTGCAGAGCTGAGAATGGCCTCACTAACTCTGTCCAAATAACGCTCTTCATATTTCTCATACTGTGTCCATCCCTGGTCCATCCTACATGGCACCAGGGCTATTGGTTCTTACCAAATGCCTTCCGATTTTTCCAAACAGAATGGGACACTTCACACCTTGTTCTACTTGGATTCTCATGCTGTCATGACTCATTTCTACCCATGCACCTTCATCTCCTTTTGGCTTCATTTGAAGTTTCTTCCTGTCTGCTTATGTGCAATGGTGAGCAGTATCAGGCATTTTTACAACGCAGTAATGTGGCGTACATGTCACTCCACAGGCGATGCTGGAATCCAAGAGGAGGGACGTTGCCAGAACAGGAGTAGGTTCAGTGTCCATGTAGACACTAATGCCACTGGAAGGGGCTCCCAGCAACATTAGGAGAGGTGGAAATAAACGGCCTCAAGTGATGGGATAGTGTGACGACATTTCCGGCAGTAACTTGATCTGAAGTCATAATGTCAAGACCACCCACGCTGAGCAATCACCTTGCAATTGGCCTTTTTGAAAGACCACATACAACAGCACTGGCTCTGTTAATCACCTGGGGTGGACCCGCTGACCGCTCAATATGTTCCCCAAGGAACGAAACTGAACTCCACTCCAGGTCACAAGCCTGAGCCTTGTTGATAAACAAAGTGTGTGTCAGAATGGGTGCATGCTAACGAACCATCATTGAACCATACTTCTTCTTAACTAATCTTAGTACCATATCTGCACTGGGTCGAGGGGTGGTGGGTATGATTGTTGTGCTTTCCTCGACATTATATCTATATCTAGCGCGGTTTATAGTTATTACTTGTTTAGTTGCATCCAATGCGATTGTGTGAGTGATTCTAATTCCCTAAAGTGAATTTCCCTCGCGGACAAATAAAGACTTTTGTTACAATTGATCTGTGTCCATCCTCATTGCTTCTCCGACCCGTTGAACTTGTTGCTTACAAAACAGATCGGTACATTGACCAAAGCTCATTTCATTCTCAAACTGAGACTGATTTGGTTGGAGGTCAAATGCAACAAGCATTTCAGTCTCTTCCTTCAGTGAGACACATTCACTGCAAGACTTATCTGCTGCTGCGCACCAACCTGCCCCTCTCCTCTGGTTCCTTTGGTAAACAGCGCTGCAGGGACCCATCTCAAGCCCATCCAGAAGCCAGAGCACCATCACGGTTTTGCTTGCTTTGGGTAGTCCACTAGGCAAAACAAGAATGAGTGTCTGCAGGTAGAAAGGCCATTCCAGCAATGAGTGTCTGCAGGTAGAAAGGGCCATTCCAGCAATGAAGTCAATGCTTGTGATCTTGCTCTGGCAACGAGTCTGGAGGCATGAACTTCATGGCTTTGCCTGGCATGGTTCATCTCAGAGGTAATATTAATGCACCAGTCAATCAAGAAGCATCTAATTATCTTGACAAATCCTGCATTTGGACTCTTCCTGTGAGATTATGTGTTCATACTAGCACAGCATCAGTCACTTGCTGAATCCAAGTATGAGGCAAGACGACCTGATGATATCCCCTGGCTGACAGGAGTCAAAGTCAAAAGCATTCCGGTTAGGCCCTCAGTGGAAGAGGAGGCAAAATAAAAGTGATTTTTTAAAAAATATTTTGCAACTTTCAGAAACTCAGGTCAAACAAAGCAAGTCAATGAAGTACTTTCTGAGGTGGAATCGGTAATGTAGGGCTCTCTTTAATGTTGAAGGTGTCGCAATTCTGATTCGTCTTATGCAAACCTGCAGGTATATAGAATCGGCCATTAAAAGTCATTGGGAAGGGAAGCTATCGATGAGTAGAACTTTGGGTTGTGTTCCCTGCATCTACAGCTCTTTTGCTCCTTTCTTTTCCTCTTGCCAGAGTTTGAATGCAAGCAGGGGTCAGAAGGAAATGCTCGATGTGTTGTTTAAAGCCATTTAAGGGTTTGGAATGGTTCACATACTCATCCAGCTATAAAATCATCTGACGGAGATAAGATTTTAATTGGACTTTGCATGGAGTAGTGATTAATTATGCTTACAGTTCCACATGTGCTTTCCTGGGTTATGATGTGAAATAGCATGTCACCAATCACAGGGGAACACAGGCCTGTAGGAATAGGACACATGGCAATGTGCTTCTTCAACCAACTTGTTAAAAGCTCCCAAAACTCCCAGACTCCAAGCAGGGAAGTGGATGATAGGATATAAAAGTCGTTGTAAAATTAATTAGAGAAGGTCAAATAAATAAATGAAGACAGGGTTTAGGGAGACAAAAAAAAAGAACAGAAATGTAAATATCACTTTATGAATCAAACCACAAATTTCAAAGTTCAGATTTATTGACAGAGTACATGCATGACATCACATGCAACCCTGAGATTCTTTCTCCCCCTGTGGGCCAATCAAAATTTCTTCTTATCAGTCGTGCAAAAAAAATTACTCAAGAAAAGATATGTATACAAAAGAGAAAAATGTAACAAAAGAAATGATGAGCAAACTTTGCAAAACAGAAAAAAATATGTCCAAGTAAGAGTCCTTTAAATGGGTCTCTGAGTTTGTTGTTGAGGAGTCCGATGGTGGAGGAGTAGCAGCTGTTCCAGTGCGAGTCTTGTGGCACCTATTCCTTTTTCATGATGACAGCGGTGAGAACAAAGCATGTGCTGGGTGGTGTGGATCCTTGATAATTGCTGCTGCTCTCTGATGGCAGTGTTCCATATCGATGTTCTAGGTGTTAGGTTGAGTTTTGCTTGTGATGGACTGAACAGAGGAATTGGTGCACCCATACCAGGCCACAGTGTAGCCGGTCAGCACACTTTCCACTGCGTATCTGTTTGCCTAAGTTTTCAATGTCGTACCAAACCTCTGTAAACTTTTGAGAAAATAGGGGCTTTCTGCATGACGATATTTGTGTGTTAGGCCTCCAAGAAGACAGTGACACCCAAGGACTTAAATTTGTTCACCATCTCCACCTCTGAGCCCTCAATGATCACTGAATCGTGCACCTCTGGTCTTCCCCGCCTAAAGTCCACAATTATCTTTTTGGTCATGGCGACATGGAATGCAAGGTTGTTGGTGCACCATCCAGCCAAGTTTTCAATCTCCCTCCTGTATGCTGACTCATTGTCTCTTTTTATAGACCTTCCCCCCCCCCCCCCCCACCGTGCAGATCTGTAGACGTTGTAGTGATCCACATTTAATATTTGCGAGACAGCGAGTACTTCTTAATTACATAGAATAGATGAGCCCCTATTCTTTCTGGAGTGTTCAGTTGGTCTCATTAGTGGGTACCATGATTTAGCATGGTTTCATCTATATTTAATAATTAAATTGTCAGTTGAGTTAATTTCAAAGTGAATCCCTTTTGCATCAGGAAGAATGCACAGCAAAAGCTTGAATTCTTCATCAAGTGTGCATTACTGCCCACCTGGTACCATAGTGACTGGGTGCTGGTACTATCACTGTAACAATATCCAGCTGCTGTAATACTAGAAAATTGTCTCTTGAACCTTAGACTGAAGTTTATAAAGAAGAACTGGTGATGTTTATAAATAGCTCTGAAAATGGCAGCTCCTGACTTGTACCTTCAAGGGATTGTGGCCTCAGTGAGAAAATGATGGAGATTTACTGTAAATGGCATTCAAGGTCCTTCCCACCCACCATGAGAACAAATGGCTTATATTTAATAAGTCTGCTTTTTTGCTTTGGAGCCCTCAAATTGAGCTTCATCCAAATGATGAGAGCTTTTAAAACAAAAACAGTGATTAGATGCAAATTCAGTCCCCTGATAGCCACATTCAGGTGTGCAAGCAAGAATTCAAATTTGCTGCCTTTTCATCGGGCAAATGACATTGTGACAGTATATAGACATGTTTTGGGGAGATAAATTGGGGAAAGTCTTTTTTAGTGTAGGTCACCTACAAACACTTTAAAACAGATCTTATGTAAAATACTGCAGCTCTGCTCATATTGGGGCCTTTGCAAAAGCTTTGGAGAGTGCCCAAGAGACTTCACTAATGGATTGTTGTTTACAAAAAGCCAACAGATGAAAGAACTTGTCGGAGCCGCAGATTGTCTGGAGGGAAATTTACTGTTCTACGAGGGTCATGTGGTTTTGCAAGCAAAACAGGCTTTCTCTCAGAGAGAGAGAGAGAGGAGAGAGAGGGAGAGAGAGAGAGAGATCAGTTTTACAATGATACAATCAACAGCAGCAGCAGCTAGGACTGGAACAGGACAAGCCGGCAAGCTTGTGGAAAACCCCATTTGGAAGATGGGTACTGAGTGCTTAGTTCAGCCTGGTCAAAGCCCTCGTGGTTCATGCAAGAGGAGAGGACTGGCTGCCTAATGTTTCACTTGAAATTAGAGAAACAAGAAGGAACTCTGTGGTGACCTGAAAGAAAGAGAACCCTGAGGGGGCAGGTTTCTTTGGCAAGACACTGAAGTAGCTGATTAAAAAGAAATCAATTGTGGGTGTCCAACATACAACAAATCTCTCTCTGAAAACCGACAAGAACCTTCCTGAGCGGTAACCATTTACCTTTCAAGCACCAAAGCCTGGTGAACTTTATAAATGTTAAATTCTGTGCACAGTATAAGAATTGCCTGCACTCCTGTTCGGCTCCGAATCATGGGTCCTTTACCAGCATCACCTACGGCTCCTAGAACGCTTCCATCAGCGTTGTCTCCACTCCATCCTCAACATTCATTGGAGCGACTTCATCTCCAACATCGAAGTACTCGAGATGGCAGAGGCCGACAGCATCGAATCCACGCTGCCGAAGATCAAACTGCGCTGGGTAGGTCACATCTCCAGAATGGAGGACCTTCGCCTTCCCAAGATCGTGTTATATGGCGAGCTCTCCACTGGCCACTGAGACAGAGGTGCACCAAAGAAGAGGTACAAGAACTGCCTAAAGAAATCTCTTGGTGCCTGCCACATTGACCACCGCCAGTGGGCTAATATCGCCTCAAACTGTGCATCTTGGCGCCTCACAGTTCGGCGGGCAGCAACCTCCTTTGAAAAAGACCACAGAGCCCACCTCACTGACAAAAGACAATGGAGGAAAAACCCAACACCCAACCCCAACCAACCAATTTTCCCTTGCAATCGCTGCAACCGTGTCTGCCTATCCCGCATGGGATTTGTCAGCCACAAACGAGCCTGCAGCTGACATAGACTTTACCCCTCCATAAATCTTCGTCCTCAAAGCCAAGCCAAAGAAAAGAAAAGATAAGAATTGCCTGCAACCAGTGAACTTGGAAGAATGAGAAATGAGATTGGACTGTGAATCAAAGAACTTCTCTGAACTTACACACACACACACACACACACACACACACACACACACACACGTGCGCTTTGAATTAGAAAGGGGTTAAGTTAGGTTAGTTAAGTCAATAGTGATAAGTTAAAGTGTGATTCTGTTTTCATGTTTAAAGATAATTAAAAGCAACTTTTGTTTTAGTAACCATTTGTCTTGGTGAATATCTATTGCTGCTGGGCTTTGGGGTCCTCTTGGCTCATAGCAACGTGAACTTGTGCCCACAATTAATGTCCATGACAGCATGCATCTTTTCACGACCAGATAAAGGCTTCACGGAACAATGATGTAATAACTAGAAGGGCATTTAATAATTACCATTCTGTCTCTTTTTCTTATAGTTTATGTTGAGAGAAAAGAATTCTCAAAAAGTCAGTGAAGCCTAAGAAGACTTTCTTCCAATGTCTCATTCCACTGAATCCATGACTCTGAATGTTGGGAATGGAGTGCAACATCCATATTTCATTTGCAACGAAACATTTTCTATTCCCTGGATATTTTTACCAAGTGAAGATGCTGACCTACTTGAAAATAAAGCAAGCTGTCTGGTAAATAGGAGAGCTGGTTTGAAAATCTTACTGTTTCCCATCACAAATTAATCCATTTATTCCGATGCTGAGTTTTGATCAGAAGGACGAATGGTGTAAGTTAAATAATTGTCTTTTATTCATTGCGAACTGCATGATTTTAGGCATGCCCGTCAGCGATGTCAATCAGTGTTTATTTGTTGCATATATATCTCAATCCTTGTCCATCTTTGATTCTCTGAAAATTTGCTTGTCATTCTAAAGTTAGAGATCCACCCAATTTTCTAACAGTCTAATAGTATCATGCATCTAATTTCTTTTCACGTGGATCTCTTCCCCTTTATGTTCATCAGAAAACTATTAGATATGTAGGCAATGACATCTCAGAAGAAAATGCTATGCACATGATTGTTATAAACTATATTATGAATAATTTGGTAGTTAATCAGTTAAATTATTTATAACAGTTATCTCTTGAGTTTGACAAAGTGATGGGAGGAAAGTTTAGGGGAGACATCAGGGGTAAGTTTTTTTGCCACAGAGTTGTGTTTGCCTGGAATGCATTGCAGGGGTGGCCATAAAAGCTGGAACAATAAGGGCATTTAAGAGACATTTAGTAAGACACATGGATGAAAAAAAAACTGAGGGTAAAGAAATAGGGAGGGTTTAGTTTTTTATGGGGTAGATACAGGCAGTCCCCAGGTTAAAAACTAGTTCCGTTACCTAGGTCTGTCTTTAATTTGGATCCGTAAGCAAGTTGGAACAGGTATATTCATTCCTTATTTAGTATCAGTTAGTCAAATGTTTATCTTAGCATTTAGTATATATTTGACCTTTCTATGCATATAAAACACTTCCCAATACACTGACATCTTAAAACATAATGCAGTACATAATAATAGAAGCAACGACATTCGGTCATAAGATCATGATTAAAAGTTAACCCTTACAGGAGAAGATGATGGAGAGAAGGCTACTCTCTCACAATACTGGGTCATGGCAGCACCCCCGACCCCACGTCCACATCTTTGCTCCTTCCGATCCGCGCCCGGCTCCTTTGCTCGCACCCATCCCCCCAACCCCCCCCCCCCCCACACTTTCACCCTGCTGGGTGATGGCAGCGAGAGTACCCTACAGCGTAGCCATGCTCAAACCAGAAGTTAACAGAATTCTACTTTCGGTCAGCTTCTTGGTACGTAAGTATGAGTTGTTTGTAAATCGGGCATTTTCAACCCGAGGACTGCCTGTATATTCATGGGCTGAAGGGTTTGTACTGTCCTGTATTGTTCTATATTCTCAGCATAACGTCATATCAGTTTACATTTTTATATTTTGTTCATTGTAGAGATTGTCCACAATATTTACTGGTATTTTTTTTAAAATTGGATGGATTTAACATTTTATCGGTAACAATTCCAGGCACAATGAACAGAAGAGAATATAATGATGCATTGAAATACTTCAAATATGTGTGTTCAACAGATGTCGACTCTAAGGTTTGAATGTTTGGAAATACCGCAAAGCTTATTCTGCTTCCACCCTCTTCATAATTTCAGGTCAATGGTTTGCATCAGCTTCCTGCATCTATTTAAGGCAAAATCTATAATGATCACCCTAATGCAACTGGTTGTGAATAATTCATAAAGTTACCTGCTTCACTGGATGTCTCTCAGCAATTGTAGCAGCCATTTCAATGAGCTCCTCTTAACAATCATGTGGCAACTTTGCTATTGATTTACGGAGAGGTCTGCTACCCACTTTCATCCTGATTAAGGAAGAAATAGTGGAAAAAGAAGGAGCTGGAGATTCAACCTAAACAAGATAAATACATTTTGTCCGATTTGTTTTACTGAGATGAAGGAACAATGCTTTTAATTTGTGACAATTAAACACATTTTCTCTTTGTGAGAGCCTTTATCCAAGGACAACATGCTTTGTGCAAAATTAATTTGGATAAGCTTAACCCTTTCCCTGGGGATAGTAGCCCACAGCACATTTCTCTTTAATTTCTCTTTAATTGTATCTAATTTAGCAATCCCACGCAGAAGGACAGATGGTGTAAGTAAAATGGTAAAAGTCACAGTGATGCCGGAAAAGATACTGTTTTAAGATTAGAAAGACACATTGCGGAGGTGATCTACTTGGAGCTTAAATTATGTCTTGCTGTTGGTGTAACCAATTAGTGAGTGTCTGGTGCTGCCATTGGACAAGGGCTGGCACATTCCTCCTTTCTGCCATTTATCGTGTCCAAGTCCTTGCTCTACCCATAGCTCCACCATTTGATCTGTGCTTTGTGCAGGTTCAATGATAATATAATCTGCTTATATCTACCTACATAATTACATTGCTTACAGTTTCACAGTCACACAAAAGAGTGGACCCCCTGGAACCAGTTGTTTTACAAATGCAGTTCCCCCCCCCAGTCAAACCACTGATTCAATCATTTCAATTGCATGGTCCAGATAGAGGAATGCTTTCAAGTTCTCCTTCCTTTTATCTGTGGATTATGACCTGCTTCACCTCTGTCTATTGTCTTGCTATTTCAAGCCACCTGTTACCAGCCTGATTCCAGCCCCTGAATTGTAAATTGGCATCTTTGTTCTTCCTAAGCAGGGTTAACTGTTACCTGCAAAGTAGGAGTCAATGAACCTCTTTTAGGTATTTGGTTTCTCTGCTTGCTTCTCCGAAGGGAAAGACCTGCCGTGAAGAGCGCGTGCAAGAGCAGCAGGAGGCGGCCTCCCTGTCCCTTGCTTGAATGTGAACTCCTCCTGCCTGTAACAGTTTGGCGGGCAGCAACTTCCTTTGAAGAAGACCGCAGAGCCCACCTCACTGACAAAAGGCAAAGGAGGAAAAACCCAACACCCAACCCCAACCCACCAATTTTCCCCTGCAACCGCTGCAACCGTGTCTGCCTGTCCCACATCGGACTTGTCAGCCACAAACGAGCCTGCAGCTGACGTGGACATTTACCCCCCCTCCATAAATCTTCGTCCGCGAAGCCAAGCCAAAGAAGAAGAAAGAAGAAAAAGAAGAACTGCGAACAGTGGTCTGGTTTTTAAAACTATTCCAAAGTCAAGGTCTAATTAGATGCCTGATGAAATGAGTGCAAAGAGCTCATTTAATCAATTAATGGAAAAGGAGAATCCCTGTCCAGTTGGGTCATGGCCTTAGCAATGTACCTGAAGCAGCTCACTGGAATGCTGTCAGTTCTCGTATGTACAGTTGCAACAGTGCCAGAGATTTCTGTTACTCAGAGTAAACGTAATTGCTCATTGATTGGGAGAAACTTGTGTTAGAGGGCGGTTGATTGTCCATCTGGAGTGAAGGCAAAAAAAAACATGGTCGATGTTTTGTCTCTAGAAACCTGGTAAGAGATTTAGAAGGAATAAATATGGTATAATAAGGCCTGAATATTATAAAACAAGACCTCAGTATATTTTCTGCTCCAAGAAATGTATAACATGGAATACATTTGTGGAAAATAAACCCTGTAACAACACTATTCTGTGCAAGAAAGTGAAAATAAAGAAACAACGATAATGTGTAATATTTGTCATAGCAGGTGAGTTAATTTAGCTCGAGAGGGAATTTTCATAGACAAAGTTGCTCTAGTATCTGTTTTGCATACAAGTACGAAGTTTGATGATGGCTGAGGGTGAGCAAAACCAGTGTGGTCTGAGGCTTGAGCTTCCTGCTTCCTCTGGGTTTATAACTATTCAAATTTCTAACCTCCCCCCACCGTCAACAGCTAGGGAAATCACCCAATGCCCCATTCTAAATTGTGCACTCCTCTGTGCCTGTGTCTCTGAATTTTGTACTCTACTCAATCTCAGCAGACCAGTTTTACACCAATTTGCAGGCTCCTTTGTCAGATAAACAGCATGTATGACAAAAGGTCTTGCAGGTCGGCTAAACATCCCTCATGATACTACTGATTTTATGCGGCAAGAACAGACATTTTAAAATCTTAAATGGATAATCTTACTGAAAGAAGATGAGGCCACTCAGGGTAGAGGTGTTCAGTGATGGTAAGCTTGGATTTATAAACCTTGATTGAGAAGGAAGGCACAGAGTTGAGTAATTTTGAGTTTATGTCAGAGATTGAGTTGCATTGGGAGAGATGCTGATGGCAACACAGTGCAGTTTGGTAAGAACCAGAACACATGCTTCGGCTGTGATATATCCAGATTATCAGAAATATGCTTAGTTCACCACTGCAATATCAATAAAAATAGAAATTTGCTTAAAACTTTATAATGCTAGCAATATATTTTAATTTTTACTTCCTGTTGTGTGTATTAGTTCGCCGAGTTGGGGAGATTGTAATCCTTATATGATCCATCACTAAAAATAGTGTAACAATTTAGTTCAAGACTGAAAGGAAAAATATAAAGTCACCTATGAGGCCTTGATGATTCAGAAAAGTATTTGAAATTTTAAGTGTTTAAGTGGCTATGTTGTTTGGAGGCTTTATTGTAGGTGTCATTCAGGGTCTAATGCTCCTTCATTAAATGGTTGTAGTTTCAAGATTCACTCCAGAGACTTCAACACATCTTCAATCCAGTGCTGAGAGAGAACGGTCAAAGGTATTATCTTCAGGTTTTCTGGCTTCCATCCTGGTTGACTAAAGAATCCCATGACACACAGCTTCAAGAAGAACAAATGCTGCCTCTTTTAATATTTATCTTTTGCTCATCACTAGTAATGCTGGTTATTTGTTTCAGATTCAAAGTTCCTTTTTGTCATGGGCCATCAGCCCAGAAGTCCCACCAGTAAGGGAAAGAAGAGCAAAAGAAAGTCCCTTCAGAGACCCGCGAATGTCCATGGATTCACCTCCCATGGTTCCGTAATATCAGTCGCACTGCCTCCTCTCCCTTCTAGGAGTGAACCTGAGCTCCTGGTCCCAAACCTCCAGGACGATTAGGAAAACTGTTAACACCCAAGGCCTGTCTTGAATCCCAGACCCGATACCTGTTTCTCATGAGTCAGTCTCCAGGAGCCCACAGCCTGGTGTGAATCCTTTAGCCACTGAGCCCCTTACTGATCCACTGCTGTGGACTCCTTCCCTGTATGGTCCTTTCCCAAGCTTCCCTTTCCCCAGGGTTGGTGGGGGTTGTGGGGGGGGGGAGGTCATCTCCTGCTCTGGTGCCCCGTGCTGGTCTGCAGATCTCCCAGAGCCTACACCCCTTGGGATCTGCTGCCAAGCATGGGTACTGCCATCTTGGGCACGGGCCTCTGTAGGTTTGCTGAAGTTTTTAAAAAATGGCCGGCTACTTCTACAGTTTGTTTAAAGCCTGTATGAGGGATGTGGTGTAACAACCGGGCTCCAGGACCCTGCAGAGGAGTGTTTCGTCGTTGCTCTTTGCTCTCCCGGGTCCACGCCGGCAGCAGTGTGGCCGCTACAACAGTTCCACCAGTGCCACCACAGTTTTAAGTGACATTCTGAAATGCGATTCTGTGGAAATTGCCTAAGATGGTAATAACTGTTTTGTTGATTCTAATGTATCTTGGGGGTTGTGAAAGGCGCTTAAAAATATATAAAAATATATTCTTTATATGGGATGTCACTGATTCTGTCGATGGCCATTTTCCTTTTACAAAATGTTCACTTAATTCCAAAAATATGTTCATCAGCAAGAAGAAAAGTTTGGACTTGTACACATGATGTCACCACTGGGAAATCCAGTGGGCAGCATTATTACCAAGGCGGTCAATGCAATACTATTACAGCGCCAGCGGCCTGGGTTCAAATCCACTGCTGTTTATACGCTCTCACTGGGTCCGTGAGTTTCCTCTAGGGGCTCCTCTTTTCACTCACATTCCAAAAGATAGGTTTGGCAGGTTGGTTGGTCATGCGGGTGACATGGGCTGGAAAGACCTGTAGCTCCAAATTTTAAAAAAAAATTAAAGAGTCACTCTGCCCAGGAAAATGATACCTGAACTGTTTTTTAAAAAAAAAATCAAGAAGACCAACTTGTCAGAGGACTTTTCAAAATCACGGTGAAAGGAAGAATTTGCTTTTCTGGCATTTATTCTGTAAAATTGTGTTGACCTCAGAGCTCTTAGTGGCTCCAGCCACTTCAAACGTGAGGATAGATTCCAACAGCCTGGTACGAAGTTCCTTTTCCTTCCCTCACAGTGCGGCAGGTTTGCTGCTGGGAGGAAGCTCATAAAGTGCAACATGACATAACAAAGACTTCTGAAACAGAAAATGATTGAGAGAGGCTAGCAGGTTGCCACCCATCCTGACATCAAGCTGGGAAAGGTAAACAAGTTTCCTACTGAATAGCTATTGACAAATGCAGTGTTCACTGGGGTGATGTTGGTTGGAAAGCCTTCCAGGAAAGGTGAGGGAAGTTAGGATGAAGCAATTGTACAGCATTTCCAGTAATAAACTCTATTTTTCTGACCTTCCTGACTCCATTGGTAGGATGAATAGACAAAACTCAACTAGTCACGCAGCATCTCTAGGAAGTAGAGGGTGACCAATGTTTCGGGCCTGAACCCTTCATTCAGGTATTAAGAAAAAGTAGACCGGTGTCTGAATAAAAGGGTGAGCTGTGGGGAGGGGGAGGAAAGAAGGGAGGAAGGGATAGGGAAGGAGAGAGGTTTTGGAAGCTGGAGAAGTTGATATTAATGACATCTGGTTGGAGAGTGCCCAGATGGGATTTAGGCATTGTTCCTCCAATTGGTGCTAGCCTTTACTTTGTCAGCGCACGTGGTCATATGTCAAGGAGTGTGGAGTTAAAATGGTTGGCCATTGGGAGGTCTCTGTTTTGCAGGGGACAGAGTGAAGGTGCTCAGCGAAATGTTCTCCCCATCTGCATCCAGTCTCTCCGATGTAGAGGAGGCCACAACGTGAGCACCGGATGCAGTGGATGATGGTGACCCCAGGAGATTCACAAGTGAAATGCTGCTTCACTTGGAAGGTCTGTTGGGGTGGTGGGGGGGGGGGGCAGGCACAAATGGTGGTGAGGGAAGAGATGTGGGTGCAAGTGGAGCATTTACTGCAGTTACAGGGGGTAGATCCTGAGGGGATAATTAGGGGGAAGGAGATGAGGGAATCCCAGAGGGAGTAGTCCCTGTGGAAAGCATAGAGGAGAGGGGAGGGCATGATGTGGGATCGTGTTGCAGGCGGAGGAAGTAAAGGGTTATCCATTACTTTCTATAGATGTTGCATGACCTGCTAAGTTTCTCCATCACTTTTGTATATTCTGCTCCAAACCCAACGTTTGCAGACTTTCCTGTTTAATTCCACTGGTAGGATATTGGTTTTCTCTTTACTTTCTATTATTATCTCTTGCATTTTTATGTTTGTATTCCTTCATTAAGGTTCTCCTTTTCACCCCCAGCTCCAATAACTTGGCATCAAATTTCATTTGATTAAACCAGTGGTTTTCAAACTTTTTCTTTCCACCCACTTAAGCAATTCTTTACTAATCGCAGAACACCTATGGCAGAGATAATTTATGAATTGGAGATTAAAAATGAAAGGTTTTATTGTTTTCAGTTGCTCAAAGAGGCAAGAAATCCATCTCCACCCTTTAATTACTGATCCAGTGAACAAATCCTCATAATGTTAACATTATGGAATCTCCTAATCATCGTTAATACAGCATCCACATGGAATGGCATCGCAATAGCAGGAATTTTGCAGTGGGCTTGCCTGATGATCACAAAAACCCATGGGAGTGATACCATAAAAATGGGTTAAGAATACCAATCATCACTGGGGGACATACGACTGGTGAGGCCTCCAACTTGCAGCGAGGGCTGGGCTGGCTATTTGATCATCTGCCTGTTCTGGAAGTCACTTAGTCAGCATTTCTTCCTGGTTACATTTACGATGCCAGGGAACTTGTTGACTCTATAATCAGTGTTCCCAATAGTAATACCGGTTGAAACTCTCCAGTCTGGCATCCCTGAGTGATGCCAGATTACAGAAGATGTGAACCACCGAAATTTCCCAAATTCATCTTTGAGTAAGAGGATTGTTCTTTTCAAGATTCAAGACAGTAGATTTATGTCAGAGATGAGGGGGAACTGCTTTTCCCAGAGGGAGGGGGGTGAAACTATGGAATTTGCTGCCCATTGAAGCAGTGGAGACGACCTCAGTAAATGTATTTAAGACGAGCTTGGATAGATGTTCATATTGTAGGGGAATTAAGGAATATGGGGAAAAGGCAATAGGTGCAGATGAGCCAATCGTCAGTTCAGCCATGATCTTATTGAATGGCAGAGCAGGCTCGACAGGCCGAATGGCCGACTCCTGCTCCTATTTCTTATGTTCTTATGCCTTTTAAGTGTAGACACTCCCCAGGTAATGTAAGAACTGCCTGCAACTTGATGTTTCCTTGAATTGAAAATGCTGTCAGGCGAGATCACAAAAATTGCACTGATAGGTTAATTAACAAAGGCAAGAAATCAGACTGCTCAAACTACAGAGGAATCACGCTGCTCTCCATTGCAGGCAAAATCTTCGCTAGGATTCTCCTTAATAGACTAATACCTAGTGTCGCCCAAAATGTCCTCACAGAATCACAGTGTGGCTTTCGCGCAAACAGAGGAACTACTGACATGGTCTTTGCCCTCAGACAGCTCCATGAAAAGAGCAGAGAACAAAACAAAGGACTCTACATCACCTTTGTTGACCTCACCAAAGCCTTTGACACCGTGAGCAGGAAAGGGCTTTGGCAAATACTAGAGCGCCTCGGATGCCCCCCACCCAAGTTCCTCAACATGGTTATACAACTGCACGAAAACCAACAAGGTCAGGTCAGATACAGCAATGAGCTCTCCGAACCCTTCTCCATTGACAACGGCGTGAAGCAAAGCTGCGTCCTCGCACCAACCCTCTTTACTATCTTCTTCAGCATGATGCTGAAACAAGCCAATAAAGACCTCAACAATGAAGACACTGTTTACATCCGGTACCGCACGGATGGCAGTCTCTTCAATCTGAGGCGCCTGCAAGCTCACACCAAGACACAAGAGCAACTCGTCTGTGAACTACTCTTTGCAGACGATGCCGCTTTAGTTGCCCATTCAGAGCCAGCTCTCCAGCGCATGACGTCCTATTTTGCGGAAACTGCCAAAATGTTTGGCCTGGAAGTCAGCCTGAAGAAAACTGAAGTCCTCCATCAGCCAGCTCCCCACCATGACCACCAGTCCCCCCACATCTCCATCAGACATACTGAACTCAAAACGGTCAACCAGTTTACCTACCTCGGCTGCACCATTTCATCTGATGCAAGGATCGACAAAGAGATAGACAACAGACTCACCAAGGCAAATAGCGCCTTTGGAAGACTACACAAAAGAGTCTGGAAAAATAACCACCTGAAGAAACACACAAAGATCAGCGTGTACAGAGCCGTTGTCATACCCACGCTCCTGTTCAGCTCCGAATCATGGGTCCACTACCGGCATCACCTACGGCTCCTAGAACGCTTCCATCAGTGCTGTCTCCGCTCCATCCTCAACATTCATTGGAATGACTTCATCACCAATATCGAAGTACTCGAGCTGGCAGAATCCGCAAGCATCGAATCCATGCTGCTGAAGACCCAACTGCGCTGGGTGGGTCACATCTCCAGAATGGAGGACCATCGCCTTCCCAAGATCGTGTTCTATTGCGAGCTCTCCACTGGCCACCGAGACAGAGGTGCACCAAAGAAAAGGTACAAGGACTGCTGAAAGAAATCTCTTGGTGCCTGCCACATTGACCCCCGCCAGTGGGCTGATATCGCCTCCAACCATGCATCTTGGCGCCTCACAGTTCGGCAGGCAGCAACCTCCTTTGAAGAAGACCGCAGAGCCCACCTCACTGTCAAAACACAAAGGAGGAAAAACCCAACACCCAACCCCAACCAACCAATTTTCCCTCGCAACCGCTGTTACCGTGTCTGCCTGTCCTGCATCGGACTTGTCAGCCACAATCGAGCCTGCAGCAGACGTGGACATACCCCTCCATAAATCTTTGTCCGCGAAGCCAAGCCAAAGAAAAGAAGAGTACAAATGTTCATTAATTTTAGTTTGAAATTTACATTATAACTAGTTAAAACATGCTGGACAACGGGCAGCATTGGAATACAAAATGTGGAAGAGAGGACTGCAATCTGTAAATGAATTGTAATGAGAGTCAATATAAAACATTTTGCTTTAATACTGCACTTCTATTGCAACAAGGATCTATTCGTGAGTTTTATAAAATTCTGGCAAACACTACAAGTGTTCCGATTCAAACCAGCACCTGGGTTGAGTAACAACAGCTCTCTACACATCTGCAATTCCTCACATGACAAAAGACCTATATTGTGCGGCAATTCTTACTGTTTGCAGAGCTCAGACCCAGAGTCTACTGACTGCAAACGTTTTAATTAAAGGTGTAACTTCAGAATGGGCTGTGAGGTATACTGTAGGGAATTCAAAGTGGTGCCACTGTCCTCTTGAATGATTGTGTTCAAGTCTACAACACTCATACCATTAACTTTGAAGGGCAATGTTATGGAAATTACTACATTTTAAACAAGAAAATCTGCAAATGCTGAGTTTTGAGTGCAATACACACGAGTGTGGAGTGAAGGGGAGCCAACGTTTCGGGACTGAGCCCCTCATCAGGAATCAGGAAAAGCAGGTAGATGCCTGATCAAAGGGGGAGCACAGGCTAATAGGAAAAGGTAATAGGTGGATACAGGGGAGGAGGGCAAAAGAAAAAGCTGCAAAGAGATAGGAAGAGAGAGCAGGGGGTCAAGAGGGCAGCTCTGTGATAGGAGAAGGAAGGAAAGGGGATGGGAGCTGGAGGAAAGGGGCAGAGGATCATGGAAATTGGAACTAGTAAGGCTGTCTGAAGACTTCTGAAACATGTTGCTCTTTCAATTTGCAGATGGCCTCACTTTGACAGTACATGAGGCCATGGGGTGTGGAATTAAATTTCAGAATTTCTGTAATCTAGTCATATTCATTTCAACAATAAATGACCTGAGAAGTAAAATTGAAAGTTTTGATAAATTCAAGTCAAATTTCCAGTCAACTCTATTGTCATCAGCATGGGTGTATGGGGACTCTTTGCGTAAAGGGGGGCAGAGGGGTTGATTGGCCCGAAATTTTACACGGGGTTCACACTGCACCCAGGCTGCCTCCATCTCACCTCTGGTCCCAGACACAGGCCGCTCTCTCCTCTGAGAATCGGCTGCTGGTGCAGGAGGGCCATCCCAGACCACTCTGATCCCGCTCCGTCCGAGGCCGAGACTCGCATCCATCCCCAGGCCCGGGCTGCTTCAACAGGAAGGCCTGTTGCTGTGGGAACGACTCTGGGTGACACCGCACAGGGCTCTGATGTCATCACGCAGAGAAGCTGGAAGTTCACAGCAAGTCATTCCCTCCATCAGCAGTAGTCCTGCGCCTGGGCTGTGACCGCCCTGTCATGTGGCTGCCAGCTCTGACCTATGCATGCTGACGTCGCAGGGCCTCAACACGGATGCTGAGCACCGTTGCCTCAGCAACGAGCTGGTTCTTGGAGAAGGCCATGGCTGGGTTGGAGATAAAATGCGCGGCGCGCCAGGCATGAAAGTGCCAAGGGATGGACCGTGGTGGGGTGGGCCCGTCGTTATTGTTAATTTGTTTATCTTTTTGCTTTCTCTGTCTGACTTTTTTTCTTCTTGATTTTCCTGAATTTTCCCCACTTTTTTGTTTGAATTCAGGAGGGCAGTTATCTCCCCCTTCCCACCCCCAAGTCATATGCCTATGGCTATCGGATTACACAAGTACAACCTGACGTAAGTTTTCTCTGGTCCTCGGTGTAAAGCACGTAAACACACAACCAGACAAAACACACATACGGACAAACAATACATATCCGCGACAAATATTCATACATACAAATAAATAAATAAATACTGTTTCCTGAATGCGAGAGTATCAGATGGTTAATGTGGTCGCTCGGCATCCTGGGAAGATGTTGTTCCTCAGCCTGTTGGTGCTGGCTCTTATACTCTTACATCTGAAAGATGCTGTGTGTGAGGTGGAAGGTGTCCTCAATGAATTTACATATCTGCTACAGACAACGATCCCAGTACATCCTGTCGATGGTGGTGGGGGGGAGGGGGTGGTGCGGGTGAAGGAGGGAGACACCAGTGATCCTTTCAGCCACTCTTCTGATCCTGCGGATTGACCTCCGATCCATTCCTACTATTAATTATTATATAAGCATTTTCATTAACCAAGTATCAGTAAAAATTTCTGATGAGCATACCAGGCACTTCTGGAGTTTGAAACAGTTGGTACTGAATCAAGCACAAAGGGACTTTTTGTGTTACTTTCCAGTCTTTGCACTCAGCTGAGAAAAAGTTTGTTGCCTTGTTGCAATTTACGACAAGTCAGGGGGCTGAAACCAAACTCATTTGTGCAAATTGCTCCCAAGAAGTATTAATCAAATATTTTTATCACTTTCTGCTGAATTAGAAATGTAAAAATAACAACAGTTCAAGCAAGTTAATAGTTTAGAAATACAACTTTGCTTGATTGGAAGTTACAGCATGTAATGCCTTACAATACTTTGCTGGAAGGTCACTGTGGTAGACTAGAATTGAAAGTAAAACTAAGCAATATTTGCTACTTTAAATATCATAGATTTACATCAATCAAAATAAATGAAATTGAATTTTCCTTCATCATAATGTTTGAATTGAATAATTCTAAGCTTTATAATAATTAACACACAAAATCTGAGACAAATCACTATCTGGCTGTGAACTTGTCTCTGTCCTGGCTACCCCCTCAGCAATTTACACACCATACATTTCTGGGGTGTTGCCTTCTCTCACGCTTTTTACAAAAAGAAATATTCGAGAAAAGAAGCATTGAAAGGCCAGCAAGGTGCATCACACTGAAGCACCAGGACAGAATTCTTTGAGAGGCAGCAGATAAGATGGAGTGGGAAGTGGAAATGGTGTTCAGGTACTGACTGGGAGGGATTCAAATTTGATAAAAAGTAACATCTAGCACAAAGAAAACATTGAGTTAAAGGTTGATATCAGCTTCTTGTAATAGCAATAAGTCTGTTACTTCTCCTAAATGTTTCTGGTCATTGCGTATGTCAGCAATGTAGATAAAGTCCTTGACAAAGTGGTGTTGAAATTTTCAAGCGATTCTAAAGTAGGAAGCACATTAAATATTTCTGATTAGAAATAAGAGGATTTACATAATAGATAATGGTCAAGACCAAAAAAAAAACAATGGCAGATGGAATTTAATATCGGTGAAAAAAAAGTGGGGTGCATATTTTAAATGTAGACAGACAGCTCAGTAACGAGCTCTTGAGCCCGTGCCGCCCAATTACACCCAATTGACCTACAACCCCTGGCGGGAGGAAACCGGAGCCTCCAGCAGACATGGGAGGAGGGGGGCCCGCACAAACTCCATAAGACAATGTGGGATTCGAACCTAGGTCCTGATCGCTGGCGCTGTAACAGCATTGCGCTAATCGCTATGTGAACCGTGCCACCCTAATATAACAATAATTAATACTGGTAAACGAGAAATCTGCGGTTGCTGGAGTCTTGAATCCAAGCTAATTGATGGAGATGTGGGGATTTTCAGTTGATATGTTGATGTTGCCCCTTTCCTGTTTTCTCCATTTGATCATAAGACAAAGGATCAGAAACAGGTCACTAGGCCTTAGATTTTATTCGGAACCAAGAACCACATTCAGAAAACTGATTTGTGCTCCATTTGATCATAAGACAAAGGATCAGAAACAGGTCACTAGGCCTTAGATTTTATTCGGAACCAAGAACAACATTCAGAAAACTGATTTGTGGCCGGCAGCAGAATATGCCCAGTAATGCCCATCCCCACTTCCTGTTATAATCATCTATTTTCTTCATCTTATGAATGAAGGTTGAAGGTGTACGTTTGAACAAAATGGATTCCCTGGAAATCCTTAAAGGTGGAAGAAAAAAAATACTTGCTTCATTTCTCTGACATTCCCAATTCCAAATATAATTTCCTGTCTGAACCTGTAAGAGACCCGCATTAATTCTCACTAATCTTTTCCATTTTACTTGGACATAAAAGTCTTCACTGATTTTTAAATATTTTAAATTGCGTCCAATGACACCCAATTCACCTACGACTCCTGTACACGTTTTGAAGGGTGGGAGGAAACTGGAACACTCAGAGGAAGCCCATGCAGACACAGGGTGAATGTACAACCTCCTTACAGGCAGCGTCAGATTTGAACCCTGGTCGCTGGTTCTCTAACAGCATTTTTTATTCTTGTATTCTATTCTCTTGTTCAATTTCTATCTTTAAGGACTGATTTTACTGTCAGATGTTTTATTGGTAATGTTGTCTATTTTGAAGAATATTGATATACAGTATATCTTAATGCATCTCCAGTATTTCTGTTCACTGTCTGCAGTATCTTGTCTTCACTGTAATCCCACCAGCTAAAGTGTAATCCCATCTTTCATGGTATGTTCTCTCATAGATTCTTTATACTGAACTCGCTCACAGCTCCAGCAGTCTGCACACTTGCTTCCCAGAAAGAAGTTTACAAACATTAACCCTGTTCTTGGTGCCTTTGACTGAATACCCAAGCTTTAGTTGACAGAGCTTATCTTCAGCTATGCCTCAGATCAAAATCATCGATCAATCACTCAAAATCAAGGCTGGATTTCCTCTTTTCTCCTCAAATACAAAATGGCTGATCGTACATTGCCTGGTCCAGCCCTGTGGTGCTCCAGTATTGATTGCAGTTGTGGAGGAGGTGCTCTTACCAATCCTCACTGATTGTGGAGAGGAGATGAAGAAATCTGGGATCCAATTACACAGTGGAGTATTGAGTCCCAGTCTTGGAGTTTGATGATCAATTTTGACAATAAGAAAGAGGAACTAATAATGCCATTTTAAAACTTCATCACCATCTTCAGCCATCCCTTTGTGTTGAACACAGCTTGCTCCACTCCAGTTTTATGGATTCTCAGGTAGTTAATGAAGTGATCGGGAGATTTAGCCATTGAAGGAGGTGCTTGCCAAGGCAGGCGGCATGTAATTTTGGAGATGACAGGCTCCTTTCACCACTGACACTGGGCGTCTGTGCGCGCCCTTGCTTCTCGAGATCCTCGTTGCCATCCCACACACCTCTATCTGATAGAAAGCGCTGCTTGTCACAACAGTGCACGAAGGGTTAACACCGCTGTGATGATGCATTTTCTCGTCAACTGCATCTGCAAGCATCATGTGGTTTCACTCATTTTCCTGAGGGGAAAACAGTCTAGCTTTCCCCAAAACTAGTCTCAACTGGTTCAGGACCAATATTGGCAGCTGTGTATCTAGTCAAGGTTATTTACAATGATGTGTAACTAACACAACTGTAGTAAATTCTTTTTTTTCCCCTCCTGCCTGTCTCTACACAAAACAATGAATTATGAAGACAATATAGTTTTACTGTTGATGACCTGAACACATTGAAGGACAGTGTGCTGTATTTGATCCCCATAATACCAAAAGTTTTTAAATGACTGAAACAATGGGCCTCCATCTAAAACTGTAACAAATGGAATTTAATCTGCCAAGTGCTGTTGATAGTTTCATTACCCAGTGTCCTGATAATTTACTGCAGTGAAGTTGACCTCTCCAGCTTTGAATGGTAAAAAAGCAGCAGCTACATCCCTCCACCTCTCCAGGACCACAGCTGGCCCCCTGCAGTTACAGAGGTTATTACTGGCCTAATTTAAACATGTAAGTTCAACTCTACCTCGTGGTAAAGCACAGCCTTCTTAGTAGTCTCAAAAGTGAGACATGGGGCATGGGGAGGGGGATTGTTTTTATTTACATGATGCTGGCAGTGATCTAGAGTTACTTGTAAGCTCCTTCTTCCGTTGGGAGCCGTGAAAACGCATTACAATATCGCCAGATAAGGAAAGGTAACCAAATTATAATTACCAAGGATTTAACTTATGAGACAGTTGTGAATTTTATGGAGGATTATTGGACAGGGAGTTAATTAAAGCATGAAGCAATAATTTAGTGCTTTAATTAGTTAGTCTGGTAAAAAACGAGCTGAATCAATTATGGGAATTCTTAAAGCATTGTTGTAAACAGTTTCAAAGCATTTTTGTTTCACAAATATACTTTCCTCTTAAGAAACAATTGGGCAGCGTTGACTTTAGCAAAGGTTTTGGAATGTGTCCTGAGAATGACTAGAATTGTTTTATTCCTGATTTTTGATGATAATGCTTGGGGAACCATGCCTTTCTGCCAAGGGTGCCTTCTGATGGCATTCACACACTCCAACATCCACGAAATGTTGTGGGTTAGATTTACGAGCAGAAAGAATGAGATGGAGTGCATACCCCGCTTCAACATATGGAGGGGTTTTTTTCCTCTCTCTCTTGTGGGCTAAGTGTAGCAAAATCGTAAACACGCTTATAAAGGACGGGTTTACGATTTCACTAAACTTAGTGCTTAGAGCAAATCTTTCCCCGCGGAGCTATGTTTGTTTTTCAGAAAAGGAGTCAGGAAAATACACTTTGAAAACTCAAGCGAGCAAACACTTGTGCAATATCCAAGAGTGTTGGAAAACTCACCAGGTCGCACAGCATTGATAGGAAATAAAGGGTGACCAACGTTTTGGGCCTCTTTGCCAAGGTATGAGCAAAAAGCAGGAAGGTGTCCGAATAAAAGAGAATGGCTGGGGTTTTGTGAACGAACAAGGAGCTAAAATTAGAAAATCAAGTTTGATTGCGATGTGCATTTTTGTAAATGGGATTGTGCAGAACATGGCAAGCAGGACACTGAGACCGCAACAACGTGAAGCTAACTAATTACCGTAATATCCCCATTAACCGGAATTCAATCAACTGGAAATCCAAACAACCGGGAATTTTTTTTGGAGAAAATAGATAAATAAATAAATAAAATTTAATGTAAATGATTTTTTAAGTTATAGATTAAAATTGTAAAAGTTGAATGTTCTGCGAAGCAACATGAAACCCCTTGGTGAAGGTGGAACCAAACGTTCAGCCAGTGGAGCGCCCCGGTCATGCCCCGCCTGCAGCAGCTGTTTGAATAAAGTTGTGTTTGAATAAAATGGTGGTGCCCAGGATGAAGAGGCAGCCGATGCCGCTCGCCGATGGGGTGACTCTCCCAACATGTCTCCCTATCCCTTTATCTTTATTCATGTTAGGTATATTAGTAAGGCTTTATCTGTAAACTTGGGGGAGGGTGGGTTAATTATGAAGGCAACACAGTTAGTGTAGCAGTTAAACGCTGTTACAGCGCCAGCAAATGGGGTTTGAATGTAAATTTTGTAAGTTAGCTGATTAAAGAGAGCTTTTCTTAAATAAATACAACAATACTGATTTTTATTTTCAAATTACAGGGTAATTTCCATTTTGCACTGTCTTTTGTTTTTAAACAGTGTATTCTTAATGTATGTGTATTTGGCAGGCAACGATTCTCCGTCAACCAGAAAATTCACATATGCAGCATCTGCGATCTCCAAAGGTGCTGGATAATGGGGATCTACTGAACATCCACCGAATGTATTTAATGAGGTATTGTTGAATACTGAAATAAGTTCATTAACATTTAATGCTGAAAGAATTATTTTTTTAAAATAGAACACATGCACATAAATGCACATGGTCTCCAGTGTAATCCAAAGCAAACTGTTGCTCAACAGAAGGTGTTGTGCGATGAGAATCATTTCTAGATGAGGCTGTCTTGTTCGCTTGGCATTAACAGATGTTATGAATGCCATTGAGGAACAAGTTCCCCCAAGCATAGATCCCAGCTAGTGATCATTGGACCCAACATCTGAGCAAACATCGCACGCAGTATCCTTAGCTGTAAGATGCCACTGAGTTACCATGCACATGCTACACTTGGCAGTCAGTTCTGCAGCTAAGATCTTGTGAGTAGACTGCCCACAGTCAACAGTAATGGGCATTAGAACAGTCTTTTAAACTTGTGGCATAATTTTTAAATGGTTGATTTTGGTCAAGTGGAATATTAAAAAGCAAAGTAACTAGACGATCCAACAATGTATCTACCCACCTCCTGTTTTAATAAAGTGGATCGGGAGAAAATCTTTTCCCAGGAGGTGATCTGTTGGTATAATTGTTTAATGAGCTTCGTGCCAAGAATTCTACTTCCTTCCAGGGTTAGTGCTGACCAGTTACGGCCAATGGGAGGCCAGGTTTGTGAAGTGGAAAAGATAAGCACTCTCTGTGTACCTGGGGAAGTGGGTATTATTTCCTGCCGGCCCTAAAAACAAAACTTCATCACTGAGCTTCCTCCACATGGCAGCACCCAAAATCAACTCACAAAAATGCCAACCAAAGCTTCCCATAACCGCCCCCCCCCGCCCCAATCAATGACTCTGCCTCAATCCCCTTCCCACCCCATTGAGGAATACCTTCCGCCCCCAAACATAGATCCCACCTAGTGGTCATTGGCACTACCCCACCCACTCTTTGCCCCATCTACAATAGCATCACCTCCAATCGCAGACTGCTCTTGAACATTCCAAGTCAGTGATTCCCCAATTCGCTACCTGTTTTGATATGGATTAATCTGTCCTACTGAGGAACTTTCCATTCCCAGATAAAGCTAACCTTTGGCTGGACAGCATCACTGAAGGGTAAATGTACTCGACTGACCCTAATGCTGAATTTTCCTCAAAAGCACTCAACCCATTAAGTCAGGGTCATTAATCTCCACTGACTGCAACCTTTTCTCCGCAGCCAGTTTTGTACTTGTGCAACAGACCTAAATCATCATAAAATCATGTCATCTGCAGTTGACTTGCAATACAGGACCGGCACATCTGTTAACTGAGGACTGAAGTTTGGATCAACTTCCTTTGCAGACAAAAAGGAAGTAAATTCCCATAGAGCTTCAAGAAAGGAGTTATAGGGAAAGAAGAGGGTCTAATGGAAACCAGTGTTAATGCCATACAAAATGTGGTGGTGTTCATCCAATTTATGGTAATGCATGAGACACGGCCACATGGCGGGAAATTGAAATGGGTGGTCACTGGGAGATTCCCACTATTGCGGCAGACAGAGGCGAGGTGCTCAATGAAGCAATCTTCCAGTCTGTGTCAGTCTCTCCGTCTCATGGACTCATGGACAGGCATGCGCACAGACGCATGCACAGACACCTCATTCTGCACCTCTCTCATATTTCCCTCACGTCGATGGCAGCCTTTCATCCAGCTGTTCTGTGACTGCATTGGAAGTAGTCCAAAAGGTAAGGATGCAGCAAATGGGTGGTTTGCAATCAACTTCCCCAGCAGCCACTGAGCTACCATTTTAGCTCATGATTTGAACATTAACCACCACATTTCTCTGGAAGAATAGTTTTGATCAATCAGCCGTCATGGCTATCCCTCGAGATCGAGGACAACGGACTTGGTTCCGTTATCTATTTATGGGCTCTCAAGAGGCTTATGAGTCTAATCTTGGCTTTGAAAGATATTCCGCATTCAGGTTAGATATTTCCAGGTGGCAGATCAGGCTTTGATTGATGCTCATTCAGTACCCATTGGTCGATTTACCAAAGATCGTACGAGTAGAAAACTGGGGCTCTTTTCATACAGCGTAGGATGCCATAGGAGCTCTGTGGTTCGTAAAGGATTACTTAAGGCAGTATGTGAGTGAATAAAAAGGTTGAGAACAACTTTTTTAGAAGGATGATGTTACTGGAGCGGGAACATTTAAGTTTGCTCCTAATGTTTTACCAGGGTAATCACACATTTTCTGCCCAACTTCACCAGTGAAATTACATCCCATTCCAGCCTACTGCTTCAGGAACAGTTATACATTACTATGACATTTTAACAACTTATAAGTTGTAAACACTTACTCCAATATTTTAATCTATTTCAGCAGGTATCCAAGGCCAGTTTAGAGCCTGGGTCCCTGAAACTGCAAAGCAGTGACACAAACCCCTGCTCCACCATACGAGGTGTGATAAATATCTTTTTAAAAAATAGATAGTAGTAGGATAACTGAAAGAGCCAGTATAGACCCATGCGTCTAATTTCAATGTCTTGAGGAAATGAAACTGCCCTGAAAATTCTGTCCCATTTCACAACATTTATGAGCATAACTCAAGAGAATTTTGACAGAGGGATGTAGTTTTGAAGTAGGTTGTTGTGGGGAGCAGAGAGCTGCAAATTTGCAAACAGGGATAAAAATTTCAGAACTCTGGGAAATGTTTATCCAGAATCGAGTGCAGTTGAGAAAGCGCAAAGGTGTAAGGCAGGGGTGTCAAACTCAAATTCATGGAGGGCCAAAATCAAAAACTTGGACTAAGTCGAGGGCCAAACTAAATATTTATTGAAAATTTTCAACAACATCTGCATGTTTTCTCTTCTTTCAACATATGTAATGTTAAACTTTTTCTTATTAAAATAAATGTTTAATAATAGTTTTGGATAAACTCTTTCCAGAAGCATTAACAAATGAGAATTAAAATATTCAATAAATAATATTTCTCTATAGAGGATTTGTCAAACGTTGCTAGTGTGCTGTCGAATAGTAAAATCTGAGGGCTATTGAGAATGTGGGAGAATAACATGATTCCTGAAACAATCAAATGGGTGACTGATTGTGGGCATGAACTCTAGCAGGGTTATTTGCCGTGCCTTTTTCCATTGGTACAGATATCCTTTGATTTACACACTTTTCAAGTTTTATGCCTAATGAGCTTGTATCCAGGTGCAGGACCATTTTTAACCAGGAATATATTGATCACTGTGACATGAAACTATTGGAAGATCGTTTTATCCTGAGATTAAAGTTCATAATCCTTACTCAGGCCTGTATGCGGGAGGGCGGGGTTTGCGGGCGATCGGGTTGGACAACGACAGTGCGGGGGCATTGGCTCTCGCTGCAGGGTGGCATCTCGGCGGATCAGCGGCCCCGTCACCGTGAGTCGCGGGTCGGCCTGCGGCAGGGAGGGGGAGTGGGCAACGGTCCTGGCGAGGTCAGGCCTGAGGCCTCCAGTTCCAGGCGCTGGGAAGCGGCCTTGGCTTCCCCTGACGCCGGCCAGGCCCCAAAACCAGAGTCCACGGTGAGACCCTGCAACGTAAACAGAGGAGGTGGGGGCAATTAGCGGGCTGACGCCAAGGCATTCTGGGATTTATAGTATTAGCTGTGCATGCGCTATACTTCCGCGGCGGCCAGCGGCCACCTCTAATACATTTTTGAAATGATCTTGCGGGCCAAATATAATTATATCGCGGGCCAAATTTGGCCCGCGGGCCAGAGTTTGACGTGTGTGGTGTAAGGCAATAGGTCTTGGTGTGGTTCAGGAGATGGACAGCAAAATGTTGAATGGCTTCGTTTATAAAATATAGAAGGAGCTTGGGTAGAATGGAAACCCAGAGGTAACAAGGAATTGAATTAGATTTTAGTGGTTGGAGGTGATGTGAGACAGGACCAAGCAAAACTTCAGTAATAGCGCAGATACATGTTCCATAACACTTCTCAATGTTTGCTTATATTTTTCGAGGTTAAAACTTGTAGTGTCTGGTTAATTTTGGGTCAGCTGTCCACAAGTGAGTTTGACAAAGAGGCCATTGAGTGGGATTATAATGAGAATTGGCTTGAGTGTTCTGAATATTTAGCCAGAGAAAATATCTTCTCATCCATTCTGATGTCACACCAACAGTTTTAAAATGTAGAGACCGTACAAAGATCAAGAGAGGTGGCGATAAAATAGACCACTGTCTTTAATGTAGATGACACTCTGTTTTCAAATAATGTTGTCGACATGAGAGATGGGAGGAGGCCAAGGGTAAATCCATGAAGGACACTAGAGGAATGATGCCACAGCAGAGGAGAAGACGTGATTAGAAAGATGCTTATGAAACCGGGCAAGTGGCTTAAATGAGGCTTCGAGGGAAGATGGAGTGCTCACCCAGTCTATTACTACAGGCAGGTTGCAGAGATGTGTTGACAAGAACAGAGTATGAAGGCCTAACAAATTATAATGTTGGGGTGGAGAAGGCAGGATGATTGAAGAAGGGATTTTCCTTGGGAAAATTGGGTCAAGCAAGGAGAAAGGGGGCAAACAAGTAGTTTCAGTTTTGGATTTCAGATATATTCAGATTTCAGATTTATTGTCAGAGTACATACATGACATCACATACAACCAGGGATTCGTTTTTTGCAGTATTAACACTTATTGGTAGTGCAGAAAAAACTGTAAGCAAATAAAGAAATTTAAATAAATTGACTGCAATACAGAGGGAAAAAAATTAAAAATCAATAAAGTGCACAACTAAGAGTCCTTAAGTGAGTCCCCGATTGAGTTTGTTGTTGAGGGGTCTGATGGTGGAGAGGTAGCAGCTGTTCCTGAACCTGATGGTGTGAATCTTGTGCCATCTACACCTCTTTCCTGATGGCAGCAGTGAGAACAGAGCATGCGCTGGGTGGTGTGGGTCCTTTATGATTACTGCTGCTCTCTGACGGCAGCAGTTCTGTAGATATTCTCGATGGTGGGGAGGGTTTCGCCTGTGATGTCCTGTTGCTGTGTCCACTCCCTTTGCAGGACTTTTTGCTCAGGGGTATTGGTGTCCCCATGTCAGACTGTGATGCGGCTGGTCAGCACGCTTTCCGCCACACATCTGTAGAAAATTGCCAGGGTTTCCAATATCATGCAAAACCAATGCAAACGCTTGAAGAAATAGAGGCACTGATGAGCTTCCTTCACAAGGTTTTTGATCTCCCTCCAGTGTACTGACTCATCCTTGAGATCTTGTTGATGGTTGTCAAGATTAGGAGCAATGTATCAATTCTATTGCTCAGATGTAGGCATGGAGAAACAGAAGTATGGTTCTATTTGTGACTCTTCTGGAACAATTATTTCCCACCTATCACTTCCTCAGAAACCTACTTGGATCCATATAATTCACGCTCAAATTTGATTATTACAACCATCTGGTAAATTCCTTCAAATTAAACTTTCGATTAAGTAATATATTGATGGGACTGACTGCAGCTGTTAATGATGGCAGTAATTGGATTAACGACCAGCGTTGTCTCAGGGATGTGTGTACAATTGAGAGCTCATTGTTGGCACAAAGAGGGATAAAGACAGTGGGCATAGCAGAACGCTGTATGGAAGAGAACCTAGAGAATTAAGGGCAGCAGAAAAATGACCAAGTGTGTGCATGTGAGAGAGAAGGAAAGAGAGTTTGAGAACAACTGAGAATTGAAATCTCGAGGTAAAGTGCATTGTCAACTGGACTTGGTTCCGATTGCATTGAACAACGTGTTTTGCAAGGGTTTTAAAAATCAAGTACAGAGTCTTTGGATATTTTTTCACTTTCTCTTTGATGCCCAAGCATAACTCACACTTGGAAATGTAAAAAAAACACATATCACTCAGACAGCCATTCAGTATCCTCTATTTATTTAGTCTTGTATTTACAGAGTATATCATTTTGACAGTTGCCTTGCTCCTGGCCTGCTTGTAATGTATTTATCTTTTTTTGTCCCAGTAACAGCAGGCCAATTATTAAGGATACTTCGACAATGCAGGCCCTGTCTGAGGCTATTATGTGTCGGTTTGATATCACAGCACAGATCAACTGGCATTGTTTAGCACTGATTAAATTTGTCCAAGTTCAATTTAACTGAAATCAATGATACTTTGGCACTAAATAAATAGTGGTGCAGTTCAAGCACTAATTCCAGGTGGGTTACCTTACTGCTGGTGTGGCAGAGTTGGACATTATTTTCTTAGTCTGTTCAGTGGTCAATTTGCTTCCCATTTACTTTGGAAGCACTCAAGTCGTGCAATTCTCGAACCACTCCCTTGCTGACATGTTGGTCCATGGTCTCATGTACTGCCAGGCTGCAATCACCTGCAAATGGGAGGAACAATGCCTCATCTTTTGTCTGGGCACCCGCCAACCCTATTGCATTAACATCGACTTCCCCAGTTTCCGTTAAACCCTCTCCTTCATCTTCCCCTGTCGCCTTTCTCCCAGCTTGCTCTCTCCCCCTTTGCCCTCTGTCTCCTTTCACAGAGCCAAAATCAATTCTCATCTCTCCTCTTTACATAACCAATTAATACCATTTGGATGTTGGACTGGACCCGACCAGTCTTCAGTCTTTATTCTTTTACCTTCCTGTTCTTGGCTTATAACTTGAAGAAAGGCTCAAGCCCGAAATGTCGATAATATATCTTTACCTCCTGTGGCCACTGCGAGACTGGCCGAGTTCCCCCAGCATTTCTGTGTGTTTTTAATTCTCTTGGAAAGCAGAGATACAGGAAACTGCTGGTGCTGGAACCTGGAGCATAAAGTGAACTGCTGGAGGAACTTCATAGGTCAAGGAACTGGTGTGGGGAGGAAAGAAATTGTCAACTTTTCAGGTCAAGACTCTGCATCAGGACTGATGCGTCAACAATTCCTTTACACTCCAAGTTGCCACCCAACCTGCCGAGTTCCTCCAGCAATTTGGTTTCATTTTGCTCTTGTAAATCACACCCTTCACCTCTGAAATGTGATTATGTTTAGGATCTAGTTTTAAAACATAAAGCAGGTGTCTAAGTAATCATATGGAAAGTGGTAAAGGCACAAATAGGCCCCATCTTGCAAATTCCATTCTTCTCTTCCATGGGTATCGCACATTTGGAACAAACCAGGAAGTTCTTCATTGCATTTAAATAATGGTTTCAGGATCCTTGTGTGAAATTGGACAGCACCGGTTAATAACAGCACATGATAAATTTGCCCAGTTACTCAGGACATTACACGGAACAAAGTCTTTGCAGGTGTGGATGTTAATTGGCTCAACCCCACTGCATGGAATGTTTGATGGACTGTTTTTATAGATTGCCAGTAAACCTCCAGCTCCAGGCCATCACTTTCAGCTGCATTTAGGTGGACTCAACTGTGCAATACCATCTGTCTGTGAAAGAAAATTTTCCACACAAGGACAATTTCACCCACAAAAGAATCTGTCGGAATGTTCTTGAGGTCCTGTGAAGAAAGGAGGTGACGGATATTGTCAGAGTGATTTGGCAGAAATAGTCTGCCAGAGCATTCAATCTAGCATCAAAAAACTGATTGACTGGCTCAAGATTCTTTTTATTGTCATGTAATGAAACTGAAAGTGTAATATTACATGAAATTTCCTTTCATCTACTGTAAGGCAGACAAAGACGTCGGGCGCAGGCGTCAGGCTTCAGGATGCCATTTTCAACCAATGAGATTCAGATTTTTTTGGCCACATTTTAAAATCTAAACCGAAAGATATTCCACGTGTGCAGCACTGTATTAAGAACCATGGATCGCTGGCTTAAAAAAAGAACATAGACGGGATAATTCATCTGAAGCAGGTACTGAGGTGAAGCCATTGCCTTTATCTGAAATATCACGTGTAAAGAAACAGATCTAGCAGGTCTTCCAGTGCTCCTGGTCTTCGTTAGGTATGTGTCCGAGAAGGATATTGAGGACGATGGGCTTCTTTGTGAAGGGCACACAACTGGGGAGATGTTTAACTGCGTCAATAATGACATGATGAAGAATCCATGGAAAGAGCGTTTGCATGTGTGCACAGATGGAGACGGAGTGAAGAATATCCGTCCTTGGCAACATCTGCTGAGCATTGCCACGACTTAAATGTGCGAGGGTGGATTTTCGTATGATGCAGCAATGAAAACAAAACACAGAAACTGATACCGCTCCTGACTCAAGGATACAGCTAATATTGTGGCCAACGTTAAGAGGATCTGTGAGGACAATTCCATTCATCCCATTGAATGTAAATTAGAGGCATCAAAATGATTTCAATGTGGAGAATGGTGAGTTTATTTACTTTCTTTCTATGCTACATACCAGGTCTGTTAAACCGTAATTGACGATTGGGGTTCTGCGATTTCAAAGTGCTCCCAAAAAGGGTTCCACGAGCTAAAAGGTTTGGATAGCCCTGGTCTAAAAGAAAGAATGTTTTGTTTGTAGCTCCATCCTTGACATTAGTCTTAAAGAAACACAACCCCCTTGGAGCAAGTCAAGAAAGCAGAGGAGCAGAAAAGGTGGAAGAATGCGGAAGCAGGGAAGAGAAGGCCACGTCCTCCAGTTCAGGTTGGGTAGATACAAGGGAGATGTGTCAGTTCCAGGGTGGTTTTCAATATGAACTTGATTGCAAGTCTGAGGTGTGGATAGCCTGGGGTTATTTGAGCTCCTTGACATGAAAAAGGAGCTTACAGAAAGCAATCCAGAGCAAGACAAGGAGACCTGAATCTAAAAATTCCAAAGATATGAAGGTTTGTAGGTTAATTGCCCCCAGTAACATTCCCTTAGTGTGCAGATGAGGAGGTAGAATGCAGGAAAAATAAAATAGATTATTTTGAGTATAAAATGGATGTTTGATGGTCAATGTGGAGTTGGTGGGAGAAGGTCCTGCTCCTGTGCTTCACGACTCCATGGCCTGGAATATTTCCTTGGAAGTCACTAAACCAATGACTTATCATGGACTGTCAACATCTCCTCACTTGTCAGGAAGGCGCAACAGCGACTGCACTTCCTGAGAAGACTGCAGCGGGCAAGGCTACCGGCCCATCATTATGTCAACCTTCTACAGAAGATCTATCAAGAGTGTCCTGGCTGGTTGCAGCACAGTGTGGCACGGGTTGCTGTAGAGAAATGGATCAGAGATCAATCCACAGTACCATAAGTGTGGCAGAGAGGATCGCTGGAGTCTTCCTCCCCCACGCCTCCACCCTCCCCTTGATGTGACCTAATGGGATCGTTATCCGAAGAGGCATGTAAAATCATTGTGAACACAGCATCTTTCGGCTGGAATCGGACATTTGGCATCCATAGTTTGGCGCTGGCTCTAGTATTTGGTGATGAACATGGCAGGTAATTATCATTTTTATTAAATATAATAAATATTAAAATTAAAATTGTTTCTTGGTGCTAAAGGCTACAACAATTCTTTTATTCACATTATACTTATTATGAAGCGAGGAGCAGTGATTTAGACTGTCGTGTGGGACCCTACAGTCGGGACAACGGCTGTCACTCTATTACATCAAGCAGACTGACACAGCACTACGGGCCCTGGATGCTTACCAGCGATGACTGAGTCAACGAGCCCACAGAACTGGGGTGCGGTGGGGGGAAACTGGGTGGAGGGAGTCGGGAGGGGGTCAGTTGGAGGGGACTGGGCGACTGGGATCGAAGGGTGATCAGGGATCATGAGGGTATCAGTCTGGTCCCTGGTCCCGGGACAACCTGACTCTGTTACACCGAAAGGGCTCCCACCATCCGCCACCACCGTTTACTCAAGTGCTGGTAAGTCTCCAGCACACATAGTGCTGTGTCGGTCAGTTTGACGTGATAGATCGACAGCCGCTGTTCTGAGTGCAGCGTTCCGCATGACAGCCCGAAGCATCACTCCTCACTTCCATAATGTATAATAAGTGTTATAGCCTAACCGTTAGCACCAAAATGACCAGCGCCCAACTATGGGCGGCAAAATGCCCTAGACCCCTTTCAGCTGCTCCCATCAGGGAAGAGATACAGGAGTATCCGAGTCACCAAGTTAAGGAACAAATTCTTCCCATGGCCAGTGCTTTAAGGGTTTTTTGAGGAGGTTACCAGGAAATTTGATGGAGGAAAGGGTGTGGATCTTGGTGTTTGACAAGGTTCCAAACGGGAGGTTAGTAAGGAAGGTTAGAATGATGAAATAGTGAACTGGATTCAATAATGGCTGGACGGGAGAAGCCAGAGAGTAGTGGTGGATGATAGCTTTTCAGACTGGAGGCCTGAGCCTCAGGGATCAGTGCCGGCACCAGTGTTGTAAATTGGATCAGCAAGTTTGCAGATGACACTAAGATTAGAGGCATTGTGGACCAAAAAAAGATTTGCAGAGGGACCTGGACCAGCTGAAAAAATGGGATGAAAAATGGCAGATGGAATTTAATTCAGACAAGTGTGAGGTGTTGCATTTTGGAAGGACAAACCAAGAAAGGACATACATGATAAATAGTAGGGCACTGAGGGGTGCCGTAGAACAGAGGAATCTGGGAATACAGGTATATAATCCCTGAAAGTGGAGTCACAGGTGGATTGGGTTGTAAAGAGAACTTTTGGCATATTGGCCTTCATAAATCAGAGTATTGAGTACAAGAGTTGGGATGTTATGGTAAGTTGTATGAGACATTGGTGAGGCCAAATTTGGAGTACTGTGTGTAGTTTTGGTCACGTAACTACAGGAGAGATATCAATAAGATAGAAAAAGAAGATTTATTGGAATATTGTCTGGATGTCAGGAACTAAGTTACAGGGAAAGGATAAACAGGAGTGGACTTTATTTCCTGGACCATAGGAAAATGAAGGAAGATTTAATAGAGGTATTTAAAATTATGAGTGGGATAGACAGAGTACGGTAAATGTAAATAGGCTTTTTCCACTGAGGGTAGGCAAGATTCTAACCAAAGGACATGGGTTAAGAGTGAAAGGGGAAAAGTTTTGGGGAACATGAGGGGTAACTTCTTCACACAGAGAATGGTAGGAGCATGGAACGAGCTGGCAGCTGAAATGGTAAATGAGGGCTCAATTTTAACATTTAAGAAGAATTTGGATAGGTACATGGGTGGGAGAGGTATGGAGGACTATGGACTGGGTGCAGGTCAGTGGGACTAGGCAAAAATAAATGGATTGGTACAGGTTAGAGGGGTCAAGGAGGCCTGTTTCTGGGCTGTTATGGCAGTGAGAACGCTGAACGACCAAAGGAACTGCTCACACTAACCATCCGAGAGGAATATTTATTTATTTGTAAAGTCGAAATACTTGCCCTGCATATGTATTGTTTGTCTGTATGAATGTTATGTCTGGTTGTGTGTCTGCGTGTTTTGCACCGAGGACTGGAGAACGTTGTTTTGTCGAGTTCTACTTCTACAACCAGATGACAATAAACATGACAATTTTTTCAATTGGGTCGTGGGTTTAAAATGAGGTCTGGTAGTAGGAGATTATTCCCTCAAAGTGGGATGAAAACTTGGAACATAGACTTATTTGGTTGAATGGACAGAAATTGTGGAATAATTCAGTAGACAATGGAAGGGTGAAATGAAAGGGAAGGATCATGCACTTGGATAGATGAATAATCAATGAATGAATCAGTTCCCTCACCCACTGCTGACTTGGAAGGCAATCTAATAAGGTAAACCATGGCAACAGACTGTCCACCAAACATTTCTAATGAAGAACTCATACCATCCTAGTCCGTGTTCTCTTCCTGCTCCCATCCATTAAATTCAAAATTAATTGTACTTGCATATATTTCCCTTCAAGACCTTACCCATTCCAATCTCTCCAAGCGATTCCAATGCCATTTGATGGTCTGTTTGTAACCCCACCCCTTCCCTCCATCTTTCTGTCGATGATAGAATCTGCTCAGGAATGTTCTCTAAGGATTCATTCTGTCTTTTCCCCAGCTACCAGAAAACTCACCTCCGTGGCTCAGATAACTTTATTCAACGTTCTGTCCCTGCTCCTTGTTGAAGTCTCCTTGTTCCAGTTTGCAAAGCAGCTCGGGGCATGCTATGTCAATTAGAACATGAAGATGTTATATAATTGTTATTAATTACATTTTTGTTGTTTCAAAGGCTAATGCTCATATTTTATCCATATGGCAGCTCTCCTCAGTCTCTTTAAGTAGCTGCAGTCAAAACATTCAGAGGGTGACCCATGTAAACAAAATGATCGCCAGGAGAGATTATATATAGTTTGCATCGCTTACAAAATAGATCAGTGTTGTGCTTTATATTTTTAATATAAATGCTCAAGTTTCATGGCTTTAGTGAGCTTAAGGGTGTGCAATTTCTTCAGGGCATGTCATTCAGAACAATGGGAAGGCATTAAGGTGGACGCATAGCCACATGGATACAATAAGAGCCTTTAGTAATTTTTTTGTCAAGATTACAAAATCTATCATGGAGCAGTTTGTAGATTTAAACCTATGAATTTGCCTTGCTATGTATGAAAAGGGTGATGTGAAGGGTGACAACAAGCCACATACTAATATGAAGAGTTGAACCCTTGACTCATGTCTTGCCTCGTGTTGAATTGTATTCGACACTTAACCTCTGACTGGTTTTGATGCCTGTAAACACATGGGTGGAGTTATATGGTGCAGCCATTTGTTTCTACCAAGTAGGTGGGTGAGGTGGGGGAGGGGGAGGTCAGATAGAAGCTTTCTCTTGCCTCACAGAGTGGGAACCTTTTTGTTATCAGGCGAACTACCTCCCCACAGCACTTTGACCCAGAGTGAAAGGCAGCCAAACTGCTTCTGCTTAAGGGAGTTGGATTATTGAGCTGTGGTGAGAAAATACAGATGTTTCCCTCTGTTGAGGGCTTAATCGCAGCACTACGGGACACAGTGGTTACATTGGGTGGGAAGGGAAACAGGGTTGTCTGAAATTCCCTCAGACAATAGGTGCACCTGGCAGATAGATGGAACACTATAAAGCCCTTATTATTGTTATTGGTTAGAGAGAGATGTGCATTGTCTCCACCACAGCAAGTTTTAGTGGATGGTGCCTGTTACAAGAGTAATGACAAATTTAAGTTGATGAATACGTTGATGTGCTCACTGATGGATCAGCAACAGTGAGACATACTACATTCTAGTTCTTTGTTCCTCAGGCTAGTCCAATAAAGCCACTCAACAAAATATTTCGGGTTTCATTGTTGTGGCCCTATTTTAGCATTCCAAAGATTCTTTTTAATGCAGTTCTTTATGGGCCTGGCTTATTTTATTGTGTAAACATTTCAATGGTTAAATGGCACCGTGGCAGACTCCTTGATGAACACTTCATTCTTCCTCATTATTGCATGCCAGTCAGCCATGCAAAAAGCCTCCTTCAAAATGGCAAGATAAAGATGTTGAGTACAGAATGAAGGAGTCAAAATAAAGTCCCTTGAAAAACAGATGTGCGGTGATACTTCAAGCTTGTTATTTATGAGTGCATAGAAGACAATGAGTCTGGGCTGAATTTGTACCAAGGAATCGTTCAAGATTTCAAAATGTCGCATTTAAACCAGAACACTGAAGAACTTTACAACCTCCCGTGGCTGAGCGATTCTTGCTTTTGAACAACGAGGCTCTGGCATGCTGACCAATCAGTACCACAAGGTATTATTTTTAGAGTTCTGTTGTTGTAATTTTAGATTAGTACTCTGAGACATGACAATATCTATTAATTTAATCTCCCCTGATTTAATCTAATCTCTCTGGTAGCTTTATGACATTTTATTGATGTGAAATAGTAGATTCAAACCAAAGCAAAGTCAGGTAGAAATTCCTCTCAGAGACTGGGTCTAAAGAAAAGGTAAGATCTGTTTGAGATGCAGTGGTCAGTATTCAGTTCCGTTGAGTGAAATGGAAAGACAGTGCTGAACCTCCTGTTAATTGTGTCCCAAAACTGCCAGTCTCAGCTTTATGCTTGCTTCATGTCAGCTCAGCCTCCATATTAGAAACAAAGGGATTCCACCCCCTCAGCATCTGCTGGTGTTTCGCCCTGCCTGTCGAATCATGTCTGGGCAGCTCATGGTACCAGAACTAACCAATATGCAGCTGGGTGACTGGTTGTAAACTGATGACTCATTTATACAATACACATGGGTGTGTTTACCCATTCACTAAAACAATAATTCTGGAGAAGCACTAAAGATTTGCTTCCGAGGCTTGTATTAGTTTTTGCACTGGTATACTACTTGGCTGTTAGGTAGTTAAGAACTTGCCATCGGCTATAGAGTTGGACTACAGGGGAGAGGTGGAAAATCTTGCGATATGGTGTGAGTGTAACCACCCGAATCTCAACATGGACAAGACGAAGGAGATGATCATGGACCAGAAACAACCACCCTCCACTGCATTTAAACAACTCTGTAGTTGGGAGAGCAGAGAGAACCAAATTCCTTAGATTTCACTTGACTAGTGACCTATTGTGGACACAGGTCTGACTGTAGGTCTAACTGTAAAACTAAGAGGTGCTTCGGCAATTTCTACCGGTGGTGAATCTGTCTGCCTTGCAGCAGGGAAAAAGGAAATTCATGTAATACAACGCTGTTTTATTACTATGATATTAAATTAAATCTTGAATCTTAATATCACCTCCCTCTTGCCGTAAGAATTGGAGATCATCTTGTAATTTTCTCAAAGATTTCAAATGTACCAAGTCAAAAACTGCCCTGCCGTTTAGTACTGGATATTGCCCTGGAAGTTATTAGGCAGGTCTTCCTTCATGCTTCAAGTCAAGACAAGTTTTTTGTCATCTGATTGCACAAGTACAACCTGATGTTACAGACAACAATATAAACGCAGGATATACTCATATATATAAACAAATATTGTTTCATAAATATGAATATCAACTATGGTTAGAGTGAGCAGTTCCTTTGGTCATTCAGCTTTCTTTCTGCTTGTGGGAAGAAGCTATATTCCTCTGCCTGGTGCTACTGGCTCTGATCCTCCAGTATCTCTTTCCCAAGGGGAACCACAGAAAGATGCTGTGTGCATCTTTTATGTGCCCTGTTCAGATAACAATCTTGCTCCATCACGTTGATGGGGTGCGGCGGGAGATTCCAGTGATCCTCTCTGCTACTCTTAAGGTCCTGTGGATTGACTTTTAATCTATATCTCTGCAGCATCTGTGACACACTGTGATACAACTGGCCAGGACGCTCTTGATAGACCTCCTGTAGAAGGTTGTCATGAAGGTGGCTGGTAGCCTTGCCCGCTTCAGACTTCTCAGGAAGTGCAATCCCTGTTGTGCCTTCCTGACAAATTCACACTGCATGTTTGTTGCTGTGAATTATGAGATATCAATGCAGAAAACTTTGCAGCTCCTTGTTGCCAAAGTGTTCTTTGTGGACATCAAGCAAAGTCCACTTGGGGGAGGAGTCACGTGATGGAGTAGTGGCCGGACGGTGAACTCCAGCCCTCTCCAGAAAAGTCGGGAAAAACAAGAGAAAACACAAAGGCACAGAAATAAAAGTTACAGAAAAGTGAGTATAAAGGTGGAAAGAAGATGGCGACAAAAAAAGAAAAATCGAAAGCAATGGTAAGAAGAGAGGAAGAGAAGACAAAGGAGGAAAAAGGTGAAGGCCTTACCTGTCCGAAGAGGCCCGCTGCGGAGAGAGAAACCCGCTCCCTCAGGTCGGTAAATAATGGACTACAAAAATGTCTCGCAGAGCCGAGTAAAAGTGCGCAACCGCGCATGCGCGATACTTCGCGCGTGCGTGATGCGAATGAAAAAAAACACACCGACGGGAGGGGGGACCAGCTGGGGAGTCGATCTCCACAGCCGGCAACGACAGCTGCAGAACACCTGCAGCAAGAAGAGACCACAGAAGACAATAGAAACAAGAAAGAAGAGGAGGAAAGGGCAACAAAGAAACAACAGATGGTCAACCCAGAGGAAGAAGAAGAGGAAGAGTATGGTGAAATAGAAGAAGAAAAGAAAGGCAAGGTAAAGGATATACTTGCTCTTATTAAAGGATACATGGAGTCATTTAAAGAATGGCAAACACAGGAATTTAAGGATTTAAGAAAAAGAATAAACAACACAGAAGAGAAAATGAATAAAATAGAGATGACCTTAACAGAAATGGGAAAGAAAATGGACAAGATGGAAGAGCGGGCAGTAGCAGCAGAAATGGAGGTAGAAGACTTAAAAAAGAAATTGGAGAAATCTAATAAAAAAACTAAAGAGACACAAGAACTACTAGCTCAAAAAATAGATACAATGGAAAACCATAACAGAAGAAATAACATAAAGATAGTGGGCCTTAAGGAAGATGAAGAAGGCAAGAATATGAGGGAGTTTATAAAAGAGTGGATCCCTAAGACCCTAGGATGTCCAGAACTACAGCAAGAATTGGAAATAGAAAGGGCACATAGAGTATTGGCCTCTAAACCACAACCACAACAAAAACCAAGATCTATTGTAGTAAAATTCCTAAGATATACTACAAGAGAAAAGGTACTGGAGAAGACAATGGAAAAAGTAAGAGAGGGCAACAAACCACTGGAGTATAAAGGGCAAAAAATCTTCATTTATCCAGATATAAGTTTTGAACTCCTAAAGAAGAGAAAAGAGTTCAATACAGCAAAGGCGATTTTATGGAAGAAAGGGTATAAATTTATACTAAAGCATCCAGCGGTATTGAAAATATTTATTCCAGGACAACAAAACAGACTATTCTCGGATCCAGAAGAAGCACGAAAATTTGCAGAACAATTACAAAAATAGACTGAGGGATGAAGACGGGTAATGAGAGTAAAAATGATCACGATTGATATGTATGTGGGTAAAGACAAAAATAGACTGAGGGATGAAGATGGGTAATGAGAGTAAAAATGATCACGATTGATATGTATGCGGGTAAAGAGGTATAAGAGTGAATAGAGACAATGAGCATACATGAATGTATCTGTACTTAGAGGAAAATATAGATAGTATAGACAAGAATTAATAAGGGAAGGTAATGGAATAGAGAGAATAAGGAGGGAATTAAAAGAGTGACCTTTGTGACATATGAAAAGTGAAATCTTTTCTGGAGGAGGCGGGGTGGGGGGAAATAGCGGTCACTGCAAAATCAGTTGACGCTTGCGATTGGATTCGCAAATCCAAATGGAGAGGGGAGATGTGGTTGTCCGACAAGGGATAAAGGACAACTCAGGAGGTGAAGGGGAGATTGGGGATAAATAAGATAGAAATAGGAGAATAAGGAAAATGTTGGATGTTGTAGGAATGTTGTCTTATAAAGAGTTGAAAATAAGAAAACAGAAATGGAAAAGGAGGAAAGGTAATGATGGAAAAATGGAAAGAGAAGATAAACAAAATATAAAAGGGCTACGCTGAACTATATGTCTTTAAATATTAATGGAATACATAACCAAATTAAAAGGAAGAAACTACCAAATTTAAATGAATAAATGTATTCCATTAGAAAAAATAACATATTGGTTAAGAAATAATATTGAAATATTCGAACAAGTATAGGAGCCTTACATTAAATACAATAGCGAAAACCTACCGGGGACAAACATTACCTAAGTTGATGGAAGGAGAAGGAAAGAAAAGAATGGACTCAGTAGAATTTCTGGTGTAATTTTGTTGAATGACAACATTGTCTGACTGGCTTAATGCAACCTAGATTGTATACCTAAAATGGATGAGGGGGGGGGGGGTGGGGGGGTGGTTTGGGAGGAAAGGGGGGGGGAGAAAAAGTCACTGTATATGTGTGAAAAAGAAATAGTGTATATCATGGCTAATGTGATTTATGGTGTGAAAAATAAAAAAATTAAAAAAAAAAGTCCACTTGCAGGATTTGCATATAAATAGCCATGAGGCATTAGGAACTCAAAACAAGGTATGTTCCCCTTATTCAAGAATCCCTCATAAATGGTGTTTCTGGAACTTCCAATAAATGTCTTTTGCAGTCCAATAAGCAGTCAGTCATTTGCCTGGCACAATTTTCCAAGCAGTAACAGCGATAAAGCAGTCACTGTTGTTTATAGCTGATCTTTCCTTTCCTTTTCTCTCATGCTTCCTTTTATTAACAGTTCACCAGATTAGCTTTAGCTTCCAGTACCGGTTTCAACCACATTACTGTTCCCCTTTGAGTGGAGCACAGTCGCAGAATGGCCGCAGTACTTCTGAAAGCCATTTAGCCATTAAAATTGTGTTAACTCAACTTTTCTATGAGATACTTAATATAGTAAAATCTCCAGTATCCAGCATTTACGGGGATCGCGGATGCCAGGTAGGCGAATTTTCCCCTTGACTGAGACACACACTTACAATGCCAGACAAGTACATGTGTTAAGAATAAACAGTTTAAATGACAAAAGAATGGAAAATAGAAAGTGATTTGAAAAAAATCTGTCTTTATTTATGCAAAGTTCACTTTAATCAGGTAATTCCTGTAACTTACAAAATTTAAATTTAAATTTGAACCCCGGTTGCTGGCGCTGTATCAGCGTTGCACTAACCGCTGTTTTAACCATCCCACTGTCATACTTAACCCCTCTTCCTCCCCCATGGCTACAGATAAAGCCTTACTAATAAGCTTAATACTAAGGCAGGGATAGGGAGACACTTGGGGAAAGTCGCCCCAATGGCAAGCTGCATCAGCTGGCTCTTCATCCTGGGCGCCACCATTTTATTCAAACACAACTTTATTCAAACAGCTACTGTGGGCGGGACACGACTGGAGCGCTACGCTGGCTGAAGGTTTGCTCCCATCTTCACCAAGGGGTTGTGTGTTTCCTCAGAGAACATTTGGATTTATGATGTTTAAGCTTTTACTTAAATTTTAAATTTATTCTTATTGATTTTAATTTATTTATTTCCTCTTTATGTTTTTTGCTGGTTGGTTGGGTTGCCAGTTGCTTGAATCCCAGATTCCGGGGATTTTACTGTACAACTGAGTCCCCAGCAGTGTGTTTCGGGCTGCACAAGAATCAGGTGGTCATGTAGCACAATCCATGAACCTCTATTATTTTTGCTCAAAATATTCTACTTACAAAATTTGCAATTAAACACCACCAGAATTCATTTGTCATTATTTACTATACATGAATGTAATATTGCATTTAACCATATAACCATTTACGGTGCGGAAACAGGCCACGTTGGCCTTTCGAGTCCGCACCGGTTCACTGATTTTGTCTCAATATCTCTTGAAAACCAAGGTTCCATACACCTTCCGTACATCTTACCTGTAATTCAGATCCTTTATATACTTAGAATATTTATATTAAGTTAATGTAGTGACACCTTTTTATCCCCGGCACTTTATCAGCCACAGGTTTGATTTCTGCACACATCGGACCCAGCCTTTCAGAAGGCCGTATCCTCAGAGGACCTCATGCTGTGGCCTTTCCCTGCAGAACCTTTGTGGCAGCTTCAGTGTCACCCTGAATTTGCATCTTTTAGATTCAATGAATCTTACACATTCAATGGTGTGGTGAATCTCTGCTAAGCTGTCTGTCTTTCTTTCGGCGAGTCCTGTTGTACTAACATTGGCTGGGCATTATCTCTACTGTTAAAGACACTCCCCTTGGGTATAACTGTGTTTGCACCCATTGTCTTTCATTATTGTACCATGAGTTTCTGCTAATAAAAGCCATGATTATTGTTTGACCACATCGTCTTTGTCTCCTTCATCAACTGGCACTTCAAATGGGCCATCGACAATACTCAGTCCCGGACAGTTCCTGAAACTGGATGATCAGGTTTTGGGCATGCAAAAGTGCATCTGTCACAGGTTGACAATCTTCCAGCAGTTAACAATGTTATATCCCTGCGTCCCTGGGAAGGGCCCAAAAAGCATTGTCTTGTGTTGCGCAGCTGCTTGGAATGAACCTTAATATTTTCTCTCCAGACTTTTTTGGCAACTCACTCTCCAAATGGAGATGGATGATCATCTCATCCAGGCCCTGGTCATGGCCAGGGAAAATGCTGAGGGACTGCAACTTGGCTGAGTACGAAGGAATCTGAAAGGGAAAACCCTGAGTGCTTGTTTGAAAGTTCTGGCAATGAGGCATTCTGCCAAATTGCTCCGACGATCTGCTCTGGGATCTACCTGACAGGTACTCAAGGCAATTTTGTACAGACCACTGCCTGATTTGCTCATGGTCAAAGGTAGGTCTCTGCACAAATTTTACTATGAGGCTTACAGAACTTCATAGAACCTACAGAACCTTTCATCTGAATGAAGCATAGCAAAGCAATAAGGCCAAATTCATCCTTTGCATCTCCGGTGACAGGTAGAATCTCTGTACATTGTGACATTTTCCATTTGCATAGCCTCTTAATGCATAAAACCTTCTCACCTTCCTCTTATTCAGTCCTTCAGGATGAATCAAGGCCAGTTTTCACCAGGTGTTATGAATTTCCAGGTGGCTGATGAGGCCAATGAGGGATGTTTATACTTCCATGATGGGACAGATGATAATGAAAGGAGTAGGTAGGTTGGTACTTAGTGAGAGGATCTATACCATCTGCTACTTGGGCATGGCTTCTCTGTGCTCCGAATACCAGTAATTAGGCTTTGACTACCATTTCAAATGTGTCTTATCCTCTTTGAATGGTTGTGCACCAACGGGCATGTTATGTTTCTTAAGAAATTTCTTAATAAAGGGGAGATTAAACTGGCATATAGAAATGTTGCTAAAATAGTATTGGTTTCCAGAGGTGGATCCAAGATCACCTCCTGCCATGAGTCTGTTTTATTTTTCTGATAATTCTCACTCGTAAACATCACCCTGGATATTGTGTTTCTTGAGAACATCTTTGAATGATTTCCTGTTTACCATGGCAGAGCTGAGAATACAATATCTAGTCAGGTCACTTGTCTGAGTGCTACTGGTACCTTGTAACCCAGTCCTGCACTACAATCTGTACTATCACATACCTGTCGCATGGTCAGGTGGTCGGTGACTAAATCAACTCCCCCACCAGGCTTGCCTGGTGCGGAGGGTGGCTAGACACCCTGCAGGATGGAAAAACAAGACCTGCCAAAGGACGGGCGAACCCTCTCGTAGGGTCAACGGCCGTCTAGCAAACACGTGCCATGAAGCGCGGAAAGGGCATCCCTTGAATCGAAGCTTGGTCTAGCCATTCACTGAAACAGAACTTCCCCCAGCCGTCTTGGAAATCACCATGCCACTGGATCTGGGAGGGAATGTCGAGAGGGTGGGTCTGGACCTGTGCAACCCTTACTCACCTAAATCCATTCACACACACGCTGTTCCATTCTGAAGAGTGGGGTATCCTCCTATCAAAACCCACAAACTGACTGAAAGGAACCATCATCATTCAATGGGATGGACAGCCCGAATACAATATCTTTTTCAGTAGTTCAGTGCCAGGCATCGGAGAGGCACTGTTGTCACAATACATTTTAATATTCCTGCTAAAATAGGAAATTGCTTGGGTTCATGAATTCCTTTGCCCATTATATGGGAGATTGTCAAACTTCACTCTTGTAATTGTTTGGTTAAAGGTTTGTCTTTTGGAAACCAATTGCTATTTTGTTCACTCCCACACCGGTAGATGATTAAAGGAGCCAAAGATATTTTCAGCTTTTTTTTATCCCATTCTGGCTGGTAGAATTAACCCATATAAAAGAAGAAATTCCCATAATATTTAGTAAAATTACAAGTCTAAAGATAAGCTGCTGAAGGAATTCAGTAGGTCAAGTGGCATCTGTGGAGGGAAAGAGATTGTCCTCATTTTGGGTTGAGACCCTGCATCAGGGCTGAGGAGGTATATACCTGGTTGTTGGAGCAGTAAAGGCAACCCGCCATTCAGAAGGTACTTGCCAACTGAAAAGCATCTGCTTTAAAACATAACAGATGTTTGAAGGTTGACATTGTTACTACATGTTACAAATTCCTTTCTGTTATTTTAGCTGTGACATTAACCTACTGTCCAATGAAGATGTTAGCATTAGATGATGATGCTTGGAGCTACATATTACAGCCACCGATCTGCAGGGCCAGTGTGTCATCACTGTATCTGATCCTGACGCTTCTCAGCTGAGAAAGGTAAGCAGTTGACAGAGCTCCCACTGTTGATCACTATGCCTTCATTCCAGTTGGAAAGTGTCCATGTGTGGATGTCAGTGAAATTCCTAATTAACCTCAGGTGTGCTCCACGTCATTAAATAGTCATCTCTGCAAGCTAATGCAAACAGCTGTGTCGGTACTGCTGCAGAGCATCCGTATTAGATCAGGGAAATGGGAAAAGCCTTAATCCACTGAAATAAGTGGAGTGCGGGGGGTGCAAACTGCTCCGAGTGACACCATCAGAGGGGGTAATACTATAAATTTTGAATCCAGTGTTTCAGCAGAAATATATTATTCTTTTATAAAAAATATTTCTGTCATTAGTTATAAGAACAAAAACATTTTTCATAAGCCGAGTTTATATGTATCAATATACCTCCAAGGCTAAAACTCGATGCTAATTTACTTTTTAACCTTCTATGGTGCTCCAGTCAGAGACCCCTCCCCCACTCAGCCCTGCCGCCACCGCCCTCCACTCAGTACTTCCGCCTCCACCACCACCCCTCCCCCGCTCAACACCTCCACCCCATCCCAGACATACGAGGAACACGCACCTGACTCTTCTATGTTCTGTACAATCGTACACTCGGGGTATGGTGGCTGGGGAGGGGAGGGGGGATGGTGACACCATGAGTCATTGAACCGGGTGACACCAACCCCAAGTGAAGCCACCGGTGTAACCAATCTTTAACCTTTTTGTGAAGTGCGATGAACTCAACCTTGGAAATAGGATAATGTAGTTCTAGACCAGGAGTGGACACGCCGCGGCTCCCAAGCCACATACGATGTGTGGCTCGGCAGAAATATGGTATCTAAATCAGGAATCGAACAAGCTGCACATTATATGTCAAAGAGCTGCATGTGACCGCAAACACCTGCCTAGGCCCCAGCCTCCCACCCAGCAGAACTCCTGATGCTTCGACCATGGGCTCACGCCTCAGTCCCAGCTACCTGCCCAATGATACAGATATTTGTCGCGGTCAAAAGCAGCATGTGTGTTTTAGTTGACCCTCTAAATTTTACCCAAAAAATTGGCCAGTGCAATTCAACTATTACATGAATATATAAGATATGTGTTTTTTTGATTATCGAAACTAATACCCAGCAGCAGTTTAAAAACTACACCGATTAATAAATATTATGACGTACATGCATTTCTTAATATTTATTTTTAAAAATTGTAACAAGATGAGCATGTAAGAGTAAAAACATGCAAGTAATATTTGTTCATGTCTTGAAGCTCTCAAACATCTGAAGTTGGGGCAGCATGATTGACATAGCAGTTAGCGCAACGCCTTTACGCCACCAGCGATTGGGACCGGGGTTTGAATCCCCTGCTGTCTGTAAAGAATTTGTACGCTCTCCCCGTGTCTGTGTGGGTTTTCCCCGGTTGCTCTAGTTTCCTCCCACCATTAGAAATGTACTGGGGCTGTAGGTTAATGGGGTGTAAATTGGGCGACAAGGACTTGTGGGCCGACATGGCCTGTTACAGTGCTGCATGTCTAAATTTTAAAAATTAAAAAATATATCGTATGTGGCTCTTATGCTAAGCAAATTTGGCCATGCCTGCCATAAACAATGAAGTACGAGGGGAAGTGAAAATTCCAGAGTTTTAAATCTCCTTCCAAAAACTCTGAGCATGTAGAGAGGCAGCATGCGGAGAAACCTGGACAAGTGTGGTAGTCTTGAATAGTATGAATGCAGATCATGTATGTGGTTTTCAGATCATGCATGTGTGATCCACTGACAATCTCATGCAGGAGTAGAAGCACTGCTCAGGTCACATATGCATGGAATTCCTCTGCACCTGTGACCTTTAAAGGATTGAAAGGACAGTCCCGGAGTTTATCCCAGGCCAAGGGTGTCTTGTGCTGGAAACCTGCCTCAGGTGGGTTCATTTTTAGTCAAATACTTTTGGGGAGGGAATCTGCAATCTTTTGACTTGAATTGAAGGCCGACACTTGTGCGGAGATCATGATGGGCTTACAGTGATCGTGTGTGGCATACAGGTAGCTTGCAAAAAGAAGCCACACTCTGGCTTGGATCCGCAAAATATTTCAGAGAAGATGGTAACAAAATTAATCGTTGATAAATCACATTAATTGAACCATTTAAACTTTAACATGAACATAACAAGCAAATTTAAACTGTAAATCAAAAATGTTTGAGACTGACTGCTCTACAGAAGCCTCCGTATTGTTGCTGATCAAAACTAGAGCAGTACAAGGCCTGCCCTTTCTCCTCAGTCTTCCTTGTATGTTGTATCATGTCTTTTGCAAAGTGCATCGAGAAAAAGGCAAATGCATAAGGGACAATGATCTCAGGAAGCGGGGGTGTTCACGTCAAGTTCATCATTCTCTCAGATCTGCAGACTGGCCCCAAGTGTGAAAGTGACTCGCCATGAAACTGTTCTGACCAATCCAAGGCTACTGGCCACCATCCTAACAACATTCTACAGCAGTAGTGTCCTGGCTGGCTGCATCATATATGGTTTTTACACAGCCGCTGCGTAATCGGAAATTTTCACAAAATCCCCGCAACGCAGGCCGTGTAAAAAGTTCGGAGCGAAAATGAGTGACTCATTCCCATTTGGACATTTTTCCTGCCGCACCCCTCGACATTTTTTGTGGACTGCCTGCAGTCTAAACTGAACTGCAGGTAGCCTGCAACAATGGGTTAATGAATAGCGCCCGTATTTGCAAGTCTCTCCTCTTTATTTACTGCATTTCTGGTGTTCGGTGTAAAATCTCGTAAAGGAATGGAGATTTTGAGTTTTGGTCTCCCGTGTGTGAACAGCCACTCTGGAAGGACAGAAAAAAAAAATTTAAACGATTAAAAACTGTAAATTCTATGTAAAAAGACATAATCGTGTGGGAGGGCAGCTGCAGAGCATCAGACCAGAGATCAATACGGAGGGCGATTAAAACTGCTAAGATCATCAATGGAATCTCCCTTCCCTCTATCGATGACATCTACAGGGAGTGATATTTCAAAAGGACTCCGAGAATCATTGAGAACCCTTAACATCCAGCATGCAGTATCTTTGAGATGCTACCTTCAAGGACGAGGTTCAAGGGTACGAAAATCAGGATTGCCATGCTTGGAAACAACTTCTTCCCAAAGGTGGTGAGATAGTTGAACAGTCTTAAAATCAGTAAATGTTATTTTTACATTTATTTTAGATCACTATGTACGCATGTCATTTATGAGTAGAGGGTTTGTGTGTGGGTGTGCAATCTGGTCCAGAGATGCACTGTTTCTTCAGTTCAGATTTCAGATTTATTGTCAGAGTACGTGCATGACATCACATACACCCCTGAGATTCTTTCTCCTGTGGGCAAGGCAGAATTACCACTTATTGGTAGAGCAAAAAGACTAGACTATACACACCTTATACATGTAAACAAATAAAGAATTGTAAGCAAATAACAAATGTAAACAAACTGACTGTGCAATACAAAAAATCAATAAAGTGCACCAGTAAGAGCCCTTAAATGAGTCCCTGATTGAGTTTATCGTTGAAGAGTCTGTTGCTGGAGAGGTAGCAGCTGTTCCTGAACCTGGTGGTGCGAGTCTTGTGGCTTCTATACCTCTTTCCTGATGGCAGCAGTGAGAACAGAGTGTGTGCTGGGTGATGTGGATCCTTGATGATTGCTACTGCTCTCCGACGGCAGAGTTCCCTGCGGATGTTCCCGATAGTGGGGAGAGTTTTGCCTGAGATGTCCTAGGCGGTGTCCACTACCTTTAGCAGGGCTTTATGCTCAGGGGTATTGTTGTCCCCATAGGAGACTGTGATGCAGCAGGTCAGCACACTTTCCACCAGACATCTGTAGAAATTTGCCAGGGTTTCTGGTTTCATACCAAACCTCCATGAAATCGCGAAGAAGTAGAGGCATTGACGTGCATATGTATATGTACAATTAGATAACAATAAAATTGAACAAATTGTTCCATCATCGAGCTGAACTGAATATAGAACATAGAACACTACAGCACAGACAAGGCCCTTCGGCCCTCAATGTTGTGCTTACCTATATATTCCTACCAAAATTTTAAAATTATGAATTGTTATTACCTTGTAATCTTCTATTTTTTTTTTCATCCGTGTGCCTGTTTAATAGTCTCTTAAATGCCCCTAATGTTTCAGCCTCCACCATGACGCCTGTTTCCAGACACCCACAACATTCTGTGTTTAAAAAAAACCTATCCCTGACATCTCTTTTAAACTCTCCTACCCTCACTTTGTACATATGTCCTTTAGTATTTGCCACTCCCACCCAGGAAAAATGGCCCTGGCTGTCTACCTTATCTATGCCTCTCAGAATCATGTTCTTTCTTTCTTTCTTTCTTTGGCTTGGCTTCGCGGACGAAGATTAATGGAGGGGTAATGTCCATGTCAGCTGCAGGCTCGTTTGTGGCTGACAGGTCCGATGCGGGACAGGCAGACACGGTTGCTGCGGTTGCAAGGGAAAATTGGTTGGTTGGGGTTGGGTGTTGGGTTTTTCCTCCTTTGTCTTTGGTCAGTGAGGTGGGCTCTGCGGTCTTCTTCAAAGGAGGTTGCTGCCCGCCGAACTGTGAGGCGCCAAGATGCACGGTTTGAGGCGATATCAGCCCACTGGCGGTGGTCAATGTGGCAGGCACCAAGAGATTTCTTTAGGCAGTCCTTGTACCTCTTCTTTGGTGCACCTCTGTCTCGGTGGCCAGTGGAGAGCTCGCCATATAACACGATCTTGGGAAGGCGATGGTCCTCCATTCTGGAGACGTGACCTACCCAGCGCAGTTGGGTCTTCAGCAGTGTGGATTCAATGCTGTCGACCTCTGCCATCTCGAGTACTTCGACGTTAGGGATGTAAGCGCTCCAATGGATGTTGAGGATGGAGCGGAGACTACGCTGGTGGAAGCGTTCTAGGAGCCGTAGGTGATGCCGGTAGAGGACCCATGATTCGAAGCCGAACAGGAGTGTGGATATGACAACGGCTCTGTACACGCTAATCTTTGTGAGGGTTTTTCAGTTGGTTGTTTTTCCAGACTCTTTTGTGTAGTCTTCCAAAGGCGCTATTTGACCACCGCCAGTGGGCTGATAACGCCTCAAACCGTGCATCTTGGCGCCTCACAGTTTGGCGGGCAGCAACCTCCTTTGAAGAAGACCGCAGAGCCCACCTCACTGACAAAAGGCAAAGGAGGAAAAACCCAACACCCAACCCCAACCAACCAATTTTCCCCTGCAACCGCTGCAACCGTGTCTGCCTGTCCCACATCGGACTTGTCAGCCACAAACGAGCCTGCAGCTGATGTGGACTTTTTACCCCCTCCATAAATCTTCGTCCGCGAAGCCAAGCCAAAGAAAAAGAAAAGAAGAATTTGCCTTGGCGAGTCTGTTGTCTATCTCATTGTCGATCCTTGCATCCGATGAAATGGTGCAGCCGAGATAGGTAAACTGGTTGACCGTTATGAGTTTTGTGTGCCTGATGGAGATGTAGGGGGGCTGGTAGTCATGGTGGGGAGCTGGCTGATGGAGGACCTCAGTTTTCTTCAGGCTGACTTCCAAGCCAAACATTTTGGCAGTTTTCGCAAAACAGGACGTCAAGCACTGAAGAGCTGGCTCTGAATGGGCAACTAAAGCGGCATTGTCTGCAAAGAGTAGTTCACGGACAAGTTGCTCTTGTGTCTTGGTGTGAGCTTGCAGGCGCCTCAGGTTGAAGAGTCTGCCATCCGTGCGGTACCGGATGTAAACAGCGTCTTCATTGTTGAGGTCTTTCATGGCTTGTTTCAGCATCATGTAGCTCTCTATAAATTCACCTCTCATTGTCCTGCACTTCAAAGAGAAATGCCTTAGCCCTGCAAACCTTGTTTTATCAGACTTATTTTCCAATCCAAGTGACATCCTGATAAATCTCCTTTGCACCCTCTCCATAGCTTCCACATCCTTCCTATAATGAGGTGACCAGAACTGAACACAATACTCTAGGTGTGGTCTCAGCAGAGATTTGAAGAGTTGCAGCATGACCTCTCGACTAATGAAGCCAACCATCCCATAGGTATTCTTAACTATTCTGTCATCCTCCGCAGCAACCTTGAGAGATGTGTGAATTTGGACCTCAATGTCCCATAGCCAAGCCACAGGATTTCCCTGTACTTTTGTACAGGGATATTTTTTCTATTTTACTTTGGATTTTGTAGAATGTGACAATACTTCTATTGGATAATAAGTCCAGAACATGACCTTGCCTCTGTTCGCTACCGGCCACGGCAGGTCTCACTTTTAATAAGTGCTTCTCGGCACGATATTCGCATGTTCCACAGTCACTTATTCTGCAAACCTCTTAAATGTACAGACATCATCTGCCTCAGGTATTCCTTGTTGCAGCAAATTTGACAGTATTGGTACTATCTGGCTGAGAATGTTACTTCTGAATTCCCACTGTAGAGAATTTAAGGTACAATTTTTTTTAAAAATGGCCTTGAGGAACAAAAGAATCACTCAGAACAAATGCACACAATTCTTGATGTTGCCGCACAACTGAAAATGTCTTGGTCACCCTTTTGAAAATAATCCAATTTTGCTCTTCATTGCAGGTGGTAAGGATTTGCAAAGTTTTCATGTGCTCTCCCACCTTTGAGAAAAGAGAGCTAGCTTTTCCAGATATCTAGAACAATCTTCACCAATCATTCTGCATCGCCCCAGTCCCAATCTTTTGTTGCTGCTGCCTTCAGGCAGAAACGTGAAGTCCAGAGCCTCCGGATGGAAGCACAGTTTTTGTTTCCCTACAGCAATCAGACTCATGCTACCCTGAACATAAACTACTCTTGGACCCCAAAAGATCTGTCTGCACCATTGAAGCGTCTTTTTTTTGGCATTAACTGCAACTATGATGGATTTATTTATCTATCTTATATTTATGGTCTTTTTTTCTGTCTTGTCACATGGGTACAATTTCACTGTTGATGTTACTGTATCCTATGTGCCTATTTGGAGTATCTGTATATTGCACTTGTTCTTTGGCTTGGCTTCGCGGACGAAGATTTATGGAGGGGGTAAAAAGTCCACGTCAGCTGCAGGCTCGTTTGTGGCTGACCAGTCCGATGCGGGACAGGCAGACACGATTGCAGCGGTTGCAAGGGAAAATTGGTTGGTTGGGGTTGGGTGTTGGGTTTTTCCTCCTTTGCCTTTTGTCAGTGAGGTGGGCTCTGCGGTCTTCTTCAAAGGAGGCTGCTGCCCGCCAAACTGTGAGGCACCAAGATGCACGGTTTGAGGCGTTATCAGCCCACTGGCGGTGGTCAATGTGGCAGGCACCAAGAGATTTCTTTAGGCAGTCCTTGTACCTTTTCTTTGGTGCACCTCTGTCACGGTGGCCAGTGGAGAGCTCGCCATATAATACGATCTTGGGAAGGCGATGGTCCTCCATTCTGGAGACGTGACCCATCCAGCGCAGCTGGATCTTCAGCAGCGTGGACTCGATGCTGTCGACCTCTGCCATCTCGAGTACCTCGACGTTAGGGGTGTGAGCGCTCCAATGGATGTTGAGGATGGAGCGGAGACAACGCTGGTGGAAGCGTTCTAGGAGCCGTAGGTGGTGCCGGTAGAGGCCCTCTTTTCAATCTTCTTCAGCATGATGCTGAACCAAGCCATGAAAGACCCCAACAATGAAGACGCTGTTTACATCCGGTACCGCACGGATGGCAGTCTCTTCAATCTGAGGCGCCTGCAAGCTCACACCAAGACACAAGAGAAACTTGTCCGTGAACTACTCTTTGCAGATGATGCCGCTTTAGTTGCCCATTCAGAGCCAGCTCTTCAGCGCTTGACGTCCTGCTTTGTGGAAACTGCCAAAATGTTTGGCCTGGAAGTCAGCCTGAAGAAAACTGAGGTCCTCCATCAGCCAGCTCCCCACCATGACTACCAGCCCCCCCACATCTCCATCGGGCACACAAAACTCAAAACGGTCAACCAGTTTACCTATCTCGGCTGCACCATTTCATCAGATGCAAGGATCGACAATGAGATAGACAACAGACTCGCCAAGGCAAATAGCGCCTTTGGAAGACTACACAAAAGAGTCTGGAAAAACAACCAACTGAAAAACCTCACAAAGATAAGCGTATACAGAGCCGTTGTCATACCTACACTCCTGTTCGGCTCCGAATCATTGCACTTGTTAATATGGCAACAAAGCTCTAATCACAAGATCACAAGGAACATTGGTAATGCAAAAAGACTAGACTATACACACCTTATACATGTAAACAAATGCCATTTGGCCCATCACGTCTTCTCCGCAAATCCACCCTGAGCTAAACTGTTCTCACTTCTAGTTCCAATTTCCTGCCTTTTCTCCATATCCCTTGATACCTTGACTAATTAGATACTTATCAATCTCCCCTTTAAATTCCCCATCTCATCTCATCTCAACATGTATTTCCCCCTTAATGGTGCAGTCCTTGATTCTTTGTATCACAGAAATCTATTATGGATTCACTGACCTGGTAATAGTTAGCATTTGGTGGAGAGAGGTCTATCCCCCAGTGGCCATAGAAATGTTTCCTAACGAAATTCAGTAAGACCAAGCTCTAATTTTTGAATGGATAGAAGTAATCTCTTTGAAGCTATTTTATTAGTTTCTCATAACACATATCAAACCAAATTTTCTGGATGTCCCGAAATCTGATATTAATCTACCCCCATGCCCACTGAGAGAGTTTATGAGCGTTCCACTGCTCCCCTGCCCCCCCCACCCCTTAACATTCATTCTGGTGCCGTCCCTGGGTTGCTTGAATTCCAGTTATTAAATCATTGCACTGCTACTAACATTATGATGGATCTAATCTTATTATTTTCCCAAGAATAATATGCTTTCCAAATTTTACTGCCCAGAGCTTCATGTGCCTGTGTCGCCTAACCAGGACTTTGAATACATGTAGTTTTTCTTCCCTGCTGTATTCTAGAGAGTATAAAGACTAGAATTTATTAGAGTCTTGATTATTCTTGATCTGTGTATCCCCAAGTCTTTATGGACTCTGATACTGATATTATTTGGAAACTAATTTTCTAAATCTTTTTAAGCAGATCACCTCAGATTTGGTTACATTGGCATCAATTTGGCAAAGGTTTGCTCATTTGGTTAATGTATTATTAAATGTCTTTAATTTAATTTCATGCTTCCACCTGCAGCACTTTCTGTGCCATTTACCTTTGTCACCAACAGACCTAAATATGTGGCTCCCAAAGTTATGATCTGATATTAATAAATGTCAGTGTCACTGTATAATAAAAGATTTCACTATTTGTTTCTTCCTGCTGGTCTGATAATTTATCAGAATCAGAATTTATTGTCATGAACAAGTCACGAAATTTGGTGTTTTGATGCATCATCACAGAGCAAGCATTCATATTATATTCGTCTTTTAAAAAATTTATTAAAAAAATTAAAATAATAGTGGATGAAAAGTAAGGCAGTGTCTTTGGTTCATTGATCATTCCGGAATCTGATGGCAGCGGGGAAGAAGCTGTCCTCTGTGCCGCTGAGTGCTCGTCTTTAGGCTCCTGTACCTTTTTCCCCGATGGTAGCAGAGTTGAAGAGGGCATGGCCTGGGTGGTGGGGGTCTTTGAGGATAGAGGCTGCTTTTTTAAGACACAGACTCACATAGATGTCCTTTATGGAATGAAGTCTGATGCCTGTTATGTCGCAGGCCGAGTTAACAACCCTCTGGTTTATTCTTGAACTGAGAGATGGCACCTCCATACCAGGCAGTGATGCACCAGTCAGAATGCTCTCCACAGTACACCTGTAGAGGTTTACAAGAATCCTCAGTGACATACCGTATCTCCTCAGACATCTCACAAATTATAGCCACTGTTGATCCTTCTTTGTGATTGCATCAACATGGAGGCTCCAGAACAGATCCTTGGATATGTTGACACCCAGGAATTTGAAGTTCTTGACCCCCCCCCCTCCACTACTAAGCCCTTGATGAAGACTGGGTTGTGTTCCCCTGACTTTCTCCTGAAGTCCACAATCATGTCCTCCATTTTGCTAACATTGAGTGCAAGGTTGTTGTTGTGACACCATTCAACGAGCTGATCTATCTCCCTCTTGTACGCTTCCTCATTGCAGTTGGTGATTCTGCTGACAACTGTGGGGTAATTGGCAAACTTCTAGATGGCATTGGAATTGTGCCTGGCCACCCATTCGTGGGTGTATAACAAGTAGAACGGTGAGCTAAGCACACATTCTTGGGGTGCGCCTGTGTTGATAATCAGTGAGGAGGAGACGTTGTTTCCAATTGGTCTTCAGATGAGAAACTTGGGTGGGGGGTGGTACAGAGGCCTAAAGTTTGTGGCTTCTTGACCAATGCTAGGGAATAATGGCATTGAAGGCCAAACTTTAGTCAATGAAGAGGTGATCCAGAGCTGCAATATTGCATGCGCTGAGGAACAAATGTGACGATAGGCGAATTGCAGCAGGTCTAGATCTTTGCTTAGGTATGTGTTAATTCTGGCCACGGCTAGCCACTTAAAGCATTTCATCACAGTCCGTTAGTTACATTGGAAACTCAGCCAAAACTGCTCAGATTGAACATCCAGCCAAATCTTCAAGGGCCTAATGTGCCAATTTACCAGAAAATAATGCTAGATTGATGGCAATTGCATGCTGCAGATTTGAAAATGCTGAGAACGAAATCGAGAGGTTCAGTTTCATTGTGCAAACACATTTGTTGAGGAGGCATTGTTAAATTCTATTTCCAGCTGTATCCTGATGAAAAAGACACAATTTGCCATTTTTTCTCTGTAGTCCAGTGGATGGAAAATGTGTGAAACACAATATTTTTACAAGTCGACACTGGAATGGATCATAAATAGTTATGTTTCATATTCTCAACAGAGACATGAGAACAATCCCACCCTGTCACTGTTGTCAATGCCAAAGGTGTTGGTTTATCCTCTTATTGAAGGTTTCTGAAATGTGAAAGTGTTTCTCTATTGCACTCTCTCTATTCTGCCCATATTTGCAATTCATTCAATTTTCATCAATAATTGCAGAGAAGAGTAAAGTCACATGTTCAGGGATGCAGATTGAGCAAGGATGATTACAGGATCAGAGAGAAACACTGACAAAGATAAATCGGGAAAGGGTTCTGGGAATAATGTTGGCTCGGTCCCTCAAAACATCAAGCGGTTGGCTGAGCATAGTCAGAAAGGATGTTGGATCAAAGTAGGATGTTTTTTACATATAAATAATGTTATTTTTCCATCGCCAATTTTAACACTTGCCTTCTGGAGTGGCTGTTCACACAGAACGACCTGTGTACGCATATCACCGCATGTTTAGACTGCAGACAGTCCGCAATAATGTCTCGGGGTGCGGCAGGTAAAATTTGGGAACAGGAATGAGTCATTCATTTCTGCTCTGGTCTTTTTACACAGACTGCATTCCAGGAATTTGGTAATAATTTCCCAGGACACAGAGGCTGTGTATAAAAACACATGGGATATTAAACTACTGTACAGAAGGTTGGCCAGACTACACCTGAAGCCTTGTGTGCAGCAATAGGAATGGTCAAGAGAATGGCTGTGAGCAGGCTAGAGGATAATAGATGAGACCAAGATCAAATACCCATGACTCTTCTTGTCAGGAAATATTGAGGTGGAGAAATGATCTGCCCATTGATACAGCTTTGGCCAGGAATTTATGATTTGGCACACGGGTCCAGGAATCAACTATAACCTGAAGCTAATTCTTCAACAATGAGGAAAATATTATTATACTTAGAGGACAGTTGGTTTTTAAATTTCAAGTTGATTGTCAGAATGCATACATGACATCACATACAACCCTGAGATTCTTTCTCCTGTGGGTCAGACAGAATTTCTACTTATTGGTAATTGTAAAGTGTACACCAGAAAAAAGATATGTATACTAAAGAGCGAAATGTAAACAAAGAAAGAAATGTCAACAAACTGACTGTGCAATATAGAAAAATGAATATTGAAATAATAAATAATGTGCAAACTAAGAATCCTTAAATGAGTCTCTGATTGAGTTTGTTGTTTAGGAGTCAGATGGTGGAGGTGTCCCTGAACCTGGTGATACGAGACTTGTAGCACCTATACCTCTTTCCTGATGGCAGCAGTGAGAACAGAGCATGTCCAGGATGGTGTGGATTCTTGATGATTGCAGCTGTTCTACGAACATCTTCCCCTATCTCCTCTACCCCTAGACACAGCAACAACAGGATTCCCTTTGTCCTCGCCTATCACCTTGCCAGCTTCTGCATCCAATTTCTGTTACTTACAACATGATCACACCACTAGACGCTTCTCCCCTTCTCCTCCTCTCCGCCTTCCATAGGGGCTGCTCCTTCCAATACACCCTCGTCCACTCAACCCTTCCCACTAATCGCCCCCTTGTCACCTTCCTGTATGACCACAAGAAGTGCCACACGTGCCCACATTTCCTTCCTCACCACCATTCGGGGCCCAACAGTCCTTCCAGATGAAGCAACACATCACTTGTGAATCTGTGGGAATCATCTACTGCATCCATTGCTCCTGTTGTGGCCTTCTGGATGCAGACTAAGAAATCGCTTTGCTGAGTATCTTCACTCTGTCTGCATCAATGACAGAATCTCCCAGTGGCCAACCATTTCAATTCTGCATCCCACTCCCATGCTGACGTGGCTGTCCATGGCTTCCTGCAATGCTAAAGCAAGATCACCCGTAAATTGGAGAGGAATGCCTAATATTCTACAAAATGGAATGAACATTGACTTCCCTGTTTTTTGCTAGACCATTCCCTGTTCTCCATCCCTTTGTCTCCTTTCCTTCAGCTCTCCACCACCTTCCCTCCCCTGTTTTCTCTTGTGCCCTCCTTCCTTTATCCATTTATTACCTCTTGCCTGTGGGTCTGTGCTCCTCCCCCCAACCATTTTATTCAGGCACCTGCCTACATTTTTAACATATCTTGATGAAGGGCTCAAGCCTGAAATGTTGGTTATGTATCTTTTTCTTTGCTATATAAAGTACAATGTTTGACCTGCTGAGTTTCTCCAGTGTTGTGTTTTCACTTGGAGTTTGGTCACTGGTTTTGAGTGGATGATGAGGTTGAATGCAGAACTGTGAGCATCCTGATGTATGCATCTTTGCTGTCCAGGTGTTCCAGGGTTTTGTGTAGATCCTGTGAGATGGCATCAGCTGTAGACCTGTTGCTGTGGTGAACAATTGGAATGGATCCATGTTGCAACTCAGGCAGGAGCTGATATGCGTCAACACTAGCCTCTCAAAGCACTTCATCAGTGTAGATGTGAGTGCCACTGGTCAGTAGCCATTTAGGCAGGTTACCTCCCCCCCCCACCCCGCCTTCTTCTTTGAATCAGGTGCGTACCAAGCCCTGTCAGAATGAGATATTGCAGATATTCATGAATACATTGGCCAGTTGGTCAGCACAGGTTGTCAGAACTCAGCCAGGTAGAATTCCTACCAAGATTGATGGAGTAGCAAATTCTTCGGCACAGAAAATGCACAATTAATTGCCTGTGCAAGGTCAGTAGGAAGACCTTGGATAACCAATTATCCCATCCAGCCTTGAGACCTTCTATGTCAATGTAGATTTGACAGATTCTCTTGCAAACTAATGGCAATGTAAACACATCCATTTCACACGATGAAGTAGAATATTTTGCTTGAGGGTATTCCACATGCTTTTACTGACATCTATGCACTGAATCAAAAGAAGAGAAAATGTAGTTGTTGAGGCTATTTTCAGTAGTTTGCCCAAATGGATTACCAAATTCCACCTTTTCTGCCTTTTCCCATTTTCACGATGAATACTGATTTGGGTCATGATAAAATTAGACACTCTTTTAACATTTGCTTAGAGTCATAGAATTTCAGAGTGAAATTGGTCCTATGGCCCAACTTGTCCATGGCAACAAAACTAGTCCCATTTGACTGTGTACAGCCCATATTCCCCTTTCCTATCCATGTACCTGAATAAATGGTTTCTGAATGTCACATTTTTTTTTCTGGGAGGAGGGAGATACAATGATGTGATGGGCACTGGGAAATAGGAATTGTTGCAGTGTGATGGGCAATGGGGGTTTGGGGATGTGGTGTGATGGATAGTGGGAGATGGGGGATGTGGTGCGATGGCCAGTGGGAGATGGGGGGATGTGGTGCGATGGGCAGTGGGAGATGGGGGTTGTAGTGATATGATGGGGGGTTGGGGTTTGTAACTGGCAGACGGAGGTAAAGGTTTGATATGACACCATAATGGGACACCAGAGGGAGTGTGCGGTGGTTTGGTATGACACCAGAAATCCTGACAAATTTCTACAGATATATAGTGGAAATTGTGCTGGCCAAATACATTACGGTCTGGTATGGGAACACCAATACCCCTGAGAGTAAAGACCTGCAAAAGGTAGTGGACACAGCCCAGGACATCACCGGCAAAACCCTCCCCACTATAGAGTACATCTACAGGGAACACTGCCATCAGAGACAAGCAGCAATCATCAAAGATCCACACCACCCAGCACACATTTGGTTCTCGCTGCTGCTATCTGGAAAGAGGTGTAGGTGCCACAAGACTTGCACTACCAGGTTCAGGAACAGCGGCTCCCCCTCCACCATCAGTCTCCTCAACAACAAACTCAGTCAGGGACTCATTTAAGGACCCTTACTGGTGCACTTTATTGATTTTTCTTCACTCTCTCTCTGTATTGCACAGTCAGTTTTTTCTACATTTGTTACCTGTTCTTTTCATTGTTTACATGTTCACGCTGTGTACAGTTTACTTTTTGCACTACTAATTAGTGGTAATTCTGCTGTGCCTGTAGGAAAAGAATCTCAGGGGTGTATGTAATGTTATGTATGTTCTCTAACAATAAAAGCAGGGTGAAATGTTCTCAACTTTATCAGAAGCATTCTATCACAGTGAGTTCCAAAGCTGCAATCTTATCCATTACATCTTTGTAATGTTCTGCTCCCATGAGTGCAGTTCTACTTTTCTTCATGCCACTAGCACACTTGGATATCTGGCCTTCTATTTGCATTATTGACATCATGAATGGACATGGTAAACAGCTTTGAAGCCGTCAGAGATTTCTGTAGGTTACCACTGGCTACACTGTGCCCATGACAGTCCCTGCCTGTTATCCCACGACCTCCTGACGAGGTCACTTATTTGGCAGCATTTCCACGATGGTCAGTTCTATGAAGACCTTCTGAAACCTCATGCAAATATCCTCCAGATACAGAACTCTGCCCATTATTTATCCAGCCCTTCAAAATATTCAGACTGAGCTCAATTTCTGAATCTGGGCAGCTTTGCTAAGTTACTGTCATGAGCCTGCAAGTTCTTCACCTACTTATTTCACTGCCCTCGGGTGGTGACCATCTGTTACTGGAGTTTTGCCTACATTCAGACATTGTACCTTCATGATGCCTGATCCTTTAATTCATATTTATTCTGCCAAGTTCCTCTGCATTACTTAATTCGTTTTAATACCTGGATGTTACTAGTTCTTAATCCTCTTCCTTCAATATAGAAACAGAATTCAAAGCATTCAGTTGGAAAGACTGCCATTTATTACTATCCATTAAAGCCTTTCCTGCATCTATCTTTAATGGACCCTTGTTCCCCTTATAACATAATCATTATATCGGAATAGCGACTGAGTCAATCAAAACAAAAATGTTTACTGTATACTGATTGTTATTTCGTAAGTGAGAATATATCATGGTGACATGTTGGGGAATGAGATGTATCCTTATAATTAACTCGTATGCTATTGTGATCTTATTGGGATATTTTATTATTTGTCAAATGTCAGGTTTGAGATATGGTCACATTGCTTTGCTTTTTTTATGTGGACAATCATTTTCCACGTGAAATAGCAATCTGTAATGTTAAAGGTGAGTGGCATCTCTTCAAAAGATTCTTGATTGTCTTCCGTATTGTAGAAAGATAGCTGGCTTGGCAAAAAGTCAGCTCAAACCATTGCTGGTCTCGGTTTCCGATTTAATAATCAGCTTTAAAAATTAAGCCGTATTTTGGTCATCTTGATTACTCTTTTAAACAGCGGGTGTATGGAGGACCATCCCGATAAATAGCCACACGCATGTGTGCAATGGTTTCTTGAAGATTTTATGAATCACTAAGGAGTCATGTGGCATTAAAAGCAGCTTATGAAATAAACATGAAATAAGCCTTGCAGGCTGGTCATCAGCATACTGCGCATTTGTGGCACATACATTCCTTTCTGCTGTAATTATAATTTCTATCCAAGTCAATGTGAACTCCGAATAAAAGCAGCAGCTTCAATTCGTTTTGTTCATTTAGTTCCTATAGAAAAGCGAGCAGACTGTTGTGGCTTCCTGGTGTCATGGCTTCCTTGTAATTGATAGGCTTCTCATGCAGGATTCTGATTGATTATTGTAGAGTCGGATGATGGAGCCTTCCACCCAGCATTTCATGTTGAAATGTAATTGAGTGTGTGGCTGCTTAGAAAACATTCTGTGTAGAAGGGACATTGTTAGGGCTGTCGTGCAAGGAAACAATTGAGTTATATTTTGTTGTGGGTTTTAAACCATTCATTTTAAAAAGGTTCATATCATGTGTATGTATCTTATGAAGGGTTATTTGTGAATAAATTAATCTGTATGCTCCGTTAGACCATTTTAAAATTCATTACACCAAAAGGAAAGGAAAATTATTATAGGTTTGAATCTTTTGCTCTTGCCAATCTAATGTACAGCAATAAAATCTCAAGCCAAAACTTTGTCCAGATAAGTTTATGTTGCTACTTTTTCCATCTGTTCCCAATACCCCACTAAGTTTTAGGGTGACCTGTGCCACAAACAATTCTGCCAGTGATGAGCGGTTTGCCTGCTAACATTGTTTGGATGGGAGTAGAAGACGCTATGCTTCTGTAGGTTCAGGACACTACTTTATTGTTTATGTTATGCAAGACTAGAGTTTCCATTTGGCCATTCAGAACAATCCACACCAAACCAGCACCAAAGGTACAATTACATTCATTGGCCAGCTTTGTGCAATCTAGTGTATCAGTTCCAAACCAATTGTGCTGGAAACAAACCTCCCATAAAATGGGACAATGCACTCAGACGCAGTTTATCATCGTGGTAAGTTTCAATTTATTGTGCTTGTAAAATGGAACAACAACCTGCATCTCAATGTGGACCAAAAAAGATAATTATGGACTTCAGGAGGATGAAGGTTGACCATTCTCTATTAATCAGTGGGAGGGAGTAGAAACAGGACGACCTATCCTGGACCCACAACATCTCATCAGGCGGGAAGGTGCAGCAGGGCCTGCACTTCCTATGAAGGTGGAGGAAGGAAAGGCTTAAATCTTGGGAACATTTTGCAATTGAGAGTGTCCTGTCTGGTCGCATCATTGTGTGGTATGGTAGCTGCAGAACACCAGACTGGAGGTCAACACAGAGGATCATCAAGAGTGGCAAAGAAGATCACTGGAGTCTCCCTTTCCGCTATTGACAACATTTACTGGGACAGTTACTTAAACAGGGCTCAAAGAATTATAGATAGCCCTTTCCATCCAGCGCACTGTATCGTTGACCCACTACAATGAAGAAGGAGGTACAGGAACATCAAAATCAGAAATGCCAGGCTGGGAAATAGCTTCTTCCTGCAAGTTGTGAGATTGATGAACAGTATCCTGCAACTGAGCAAATCATTCCCAAATGTTTATATATTTTTTAAAATTATAACTCTGTTAATACACAATGTGTGATGATGTACTGTGTGTTGTGTGTGAACGTTTGTGCTCCATCGTCCAGAGAAATGCTGTTTGATCAGGTTGGATATGTGCTGTGAGATGATAATAAACTTGAACTTGATTTTTTTTTAAATTAAGCTGCTTTTATTTGGTTGCAAGAACTGTAACAGGCACATTTACACAAAACTTTCAGCAAATCCAATGGGCAGATTTTACATAAGTTTGAAGAAACATAACTTTAAAAACAAATGGAATTTTGTGCCTGGATTGATGAATGCAGAAACGTGGCCAGAGAATCCCTGTTTTTCACTTTTTGAAGGTGAATTCTCATTGAATGATAACAACGTAGGGATGAAGAAAATCTCTGCAATAGAATGAAAGCTCGTGCTAATTGATAACAATTCAATTGAGAATCCAAACAGCGTGAATAAAATTTCCAAAGGTGTGTCTTGTGTTTGAAATGGAATGACCACATTGTGCCAGGTTTCTTTTGTTGTAAGCAGGGCTGAGACAGGTACATTAACTATTCTTTAACTACTCTTGTTTGGAAAATGTTGATAGAGATGTACCCTCTGCTCTTCTTCCTGTTTGTGTTGTAAACTCCAGTTGAATCTAAACTCCCTACAGGTGCATTGGCCTTCCAAGGCTGAAAGGCTCATGTGGCCCAAAATCACTCCACTTGGGATGAAATAATGTGGCATAGGAATTCATCCTTGGTTGCATGTAGGGTACACAAATAATACAGTGTGTTCTGCTTCTCAATTTTACAAGGAGAACTTTATGCATAAACCTGAGGCCCCTTTCTGCCTGGCACAGAAACAATGGGCCAAATAGACTTCTTCTGTGATTCTATTCTGCATTACAACATTGCACGTTTAGTGCATATAATAGGGAACAAATTTCTATCCTGTTGTGTTTAATTTCATGGATTAGTTGACAGATTCAGAGAGAGGAGTGCAGATAAAACCAGCAATGGGATAGCTACATTCTCATTTTAGCAAGAATCTTGCTTGGATCCATATTCTTATAATTGCATCATGAATAAATTGTGACAGCTAGGTCATTTATATGACAAGACTAGTCATTGGACTAATGTGCTTCAGTTGGAATTATATGTAGAAGTCCTGTGCTCTGAAAATTCTCATCTGAAGAAGTAGGAAAGGCAACCTGTCTCTGAAGATCATTTGAAGTTATTTTGAAAGGAACTTGTTATAAAATGTGTTTACCTGAGCAAGACACATAACACATCCTTCATGGTGACATATCTTTTCTCTATCAGACGTGTGTGTAAATATATGGTTTACATTGACCCTAAGAATGCGTGCTCAGAGTGGAATAACTGATTTTCTTTGACATCTGGAGTGCATATAAACTGGTTGCTGTGTAGAAATGTCAGTGATATTTAAATATGGCATTACTGTGTCCAGAGTATCCATTGGCTGCAATCAACTGCTTTAATATGGTTATTGCAGTAAATAATCAGAAATTTTAATTAAAGCAGTAAGGGTATAATATTATTCTGTTCTAATGCTCACAATGGTTTTCAAACTGCCCTCCTAAACTTACATTCCACTTTAAGTATTCCATATGCCATCAATGCTCTGTGATCAGTAAGGGATTGCTTAAGGTGGTCTGTGAGTGGGAAGGGAAGGTTGAGAACCACTGCTCTTGACCCAATTGTTACTGGAGTATTTTGCTTGAGAAAAATTGTCATCGGCCCACTTCCTTTGGAGTTAGAAACCGTGCACATAACGAGTCAGTCAGGTACGATTAAACTAGTGGTTTTCAAACTTTTTCTTTCCACTCCCACAGAGCACCTTAAGTAATCCCTTACTAATCACTGAGCCCCTTAAGTAATCCCTTACTAATCACAGAGCCCCTATGGGATCAGAATTGCTGAAGGTGGAATGTGAATTTAGGGGGGGCAGTTTGAAAACTGCTGCAAAAGCGGTTTTACAATAATTGTGTTTATATTTCTTTCTTATTTATTGAAGAAGACCACAGAGCCCACCTCACTGACAAAAGGCAAAGGAGGAAAAACCCAACACCCAACCCCAACCCACCAATTTTCCCTTGCAACCGCTGCAATCGTGTCTGCCTGTCCCGCATCGGACTTGTCAGCCACAAACGAGCCTGCAGCTGACGTGGACTTTTTACCCCCTCCATAAATCTTCGTCCGCGAAGCCAAGCCAAAGATTTATTGCAATATTGGGTCTGGGATCTCTTACTTGAAACAACCCTCTAGCCTTGTTGCCTTCTGTGATGTAAATTACTCTTGCTTAGGCCCAATTTTAATTGCATGCTATTAGTGACCGTTTCCAAATACCTAAACTCTGAAATTCACTCCCTCATTCTCTTTGCTTTTTATTAAATCTCTGCGTCCTCCTTTAAAACTCTGCCTAAATCTTGCCTCTTACCAAGTTTTCAGTTACCTGCTCTATTACCTTCTTATGTTCTGGTGCTTGAGGACTTATTTGGTGAAGCCCCTCTGGTAGGTTGTTTCTGAAAAACGAAAGCTCAAAATAAATAGAAATTGCCCTTCTGAGAATCTCCTGACGCTCCACATATGTAACTGGTGCCAATTCACAGATACATTTAGTCCAGGAGAAATGCTGTGGAAATATAAATTACTAACCTTAACCTGTGTGAATTGACAATCAATTAAACTTTGCAGCTTACGTGTTGCCACTGGTCTTTTTGCTTGTTGTGTAAATCCAATTGATGCCTTAGGAATTCTTACTTTAAAGGAAAAAAATGTTAACTTTAGCAGTGATGAAAGCTGAGAAAATACTGAATAATATAAACAAATGTGAAAAAGCAATGGATTTTCTCATATTCCCTTACTACATTGTGGAGCCATTTTGGCCATAGAATCTAGATGGGCTATCAGAACATTACTAGCTGTCTCATTATCCATCCATTCCTCACTTCCCCATCAATTCTGTCCTGATTCTCCTATCACATACCTGCACAATGGATATTTCCCAGTTCCCATTCAACCGACTGGCACATTTTTGGGATGCGAGGAATTGGAGAACCCACGGGAACCTTACCAGTCATGGAGAAACCCGCACAAGAGCGCCAGAGGTAAGGATTGAACCCGGGTCTCTGGAGTGTGTTGCAAAAGGTACCAAATGGCCACATTTATTGCCCAAAGCTAATTATCCTTGAACCAAGTCACTTGCTAAGCCATTTTGCAGAGTTTTTAAGAGTCAATCACTTTATAGGATCATGAGGAGTGTCTGTGCGGGATTCCTCTGGGTGCTCCAGTTTTCTCCCTCCATTCAAAATGTACTGGAGGTACAGACCAATCAGGTGTAATTGTGTGGTCTGTGCTCATAGGCCGAAAGGGCCTGCTGCTGCTCTATATGTACCTACGTCGAAATTTATATTTAAAATTAAATTTCGGAGTCACACAAAGTTATTTGAGGGAAGGGTGGCAGATTTCCACCCAGAAGGACATCAATAAACCAGGCGGATTTTTGCAATAATCCAGTCGTTTTGTGGCCATTGAAGACACATTTGTGGTTTTAAATTTCAGATCATTAATTGAATGTAAATTTCAAGCTGTTGTCATGTGATTTGAACCAGTGTCCATGAATTATTAGCCCAGCACTCTAATTTTTGGGCAAGTAAATTAGCCATGGTGCCTGCACAGTGCCCTTTAAAGAACATTTTTCAACAAAAAAGCAGGAAGGAAGTCCTTCTGGTTTTGAAATACAATGAATTTGCGCAGGTTTATAAGGGAACATCACAGGCAACAGGATGCTGGCTCAGTATAATGTCATTCCACCAATGCCATTACCAGTTTGAATGGGGAGAAAAGGAGAATCAATATCCCATGCTGTAGGTGCTAAACTATCCTTCACACCACAGGGAAAGGGAATGGCACTTTTTGTTGAGCTTGGCAAGGAGCTACCGTCAAAGGACAGTTAGTAGCTTCCTTTCTTTTTAAAATATTTTTATTGAGTTTAACAAAATAATCCTTATACAAGTTATTAATAGAGTGAAGCAACATTATAACATATTTTCTTTTCTTTGGCTTGGCTTCGCGGACGAAGATTTATGGAGGGGGTAAAAAGTCCACGTCAGCTGCAGGCTCGTTTGTGGCTGACAAGTCCGATGCGGGACAGGCAAACGCGGTTGCAGCGGAAAATTGGTGGGTTGGGGTTGGGTGTTGGGTTTTTCCTCCTTTGCCTTTTGTCAGTGAGGTGGGCTCTGCGGTCTTCTTCAAAGGAGGTTGCTGCCCGCCGAACTGTGAGGCGCCAAGATGCACGGTTTGAGGCGATATCAGCCCACTGGCGATGGTCAATGTGGCAGGCACCAAGAGATTTCTTTAGGCAGTCCTTGTACCTTTTCTTTGGTGCACCTCTGTCACGGTGGCCAGTGGAGAGCTCGCCATATAACACGATCTTGGGAAGGCGATGGTCCTCCATTCTGGAGACATCACCCACCCAGCGCAGCTGGATCTTCAGCAGCGTGGACTCGATGCTGTCGACCTCTGCCATCTCGAGTACTTCGACGTTAGGGATGAAAGCGCTCCAATGGATGTTGAGGATGGATCGGAGACAACGCTGGTGGAAGCGTTCTAGGAGCCGTAGGTGGTGCCGGTAGAGGACCCATGATTCGGAGCCGAACAGGAGTGTGGGTATGACAATGGCTCTGTATACGCTTATCTTTGTGAGGTTTTTCAGTTGGTTGTTTTTCCAGACTCTTTTGTGTAGTCTTCCAAAGGCGCTATTTGCCTTGGCGAGTCTGTTGTCTATCTCATTGTCGATCCTTGCATCTGATGAAATGGTGCAGCCGAGATAGGTAAACTGGTTGACCGTTTTGAGTTTTGTGTGCCCGATGGAGATGTGGGGGGGGCTGGTAGTCATGGTGGGGAGCTGGCTGATGGAGGACCTCAGTTTTCTTCAGGCTGACTTCCAGGCCAAACATTTTGGCAGTTTCCGCAAAGCAGGACGTCAAGCGCTGAAGAGCTGGCTCTGAATGGGCAACATATACATTGTAAGTAAATGCAGAGTATGACAATTTTTAAATTTCATCCCTAATTGTTAAATGTGATTGTTTGTTAAAATTATTATACATAAAAATCAGTTAAATAACTTTATAACAGACCTTATATAGTATCTAAAAAAGAGAGATATCATCCAGGGTAATCATTTCAACCCCATACATCCATTTATCTAATCTAACCCCTGCCTCTAATCAAGGTCACAAGAAAAATCCAGAAGATGAACAAATCAGCCCCAGAGCACCCAAATCATCTAAAACTGCCAACTATGATCGTATTCTATAAATGGGCACCATACCTTTTCAAACTGAAACTTTTTATCTTTAATAGTATACCTAATTTTCCCTAAACTTAAATATCTCATTACATCCTGAATCCACTGTGCATGAGACGGGGAGAGTTCCTCCTTCCATTTCATTGAAATTGCTCGTCTGGCTATCAACGTGCTAAAAGCTAAAACTTTCTCCTGAGGAGCTGATAAAAGTTTATCCGGATCACACGATAAACCAAACAGGGCAGTTAAAGGGCATGGATCTCATTTAAAAATCATTGATAAAGACTGAAAAATATTCTGCCACTATCCTCCTAATTTAGGACATTCCCAAAACGTATGAATCAATGAGGATTCAAATATTTTACACTTTTCTCAAAATGAATCAGCATTAGAGCATAGAAATGGGTTAATTTGAGTTTGGACGTGTATTCTGTTGACTACCTTAAATTGTAATAAACCGTGCCTGATTAGTAGCTTTCTAACCAAGACCCGAAATTGGGGGTGGGGGGAGTCAAGGACCTGTACTACT